>NC_045974.1:45757038-46040697 GCF_010909765.2 Amblyraja radiata | reverse complement strand
GTCTCTCTCTCTGTCTCTGCCCCTTCTCTCTCTGCCATCACTGTCTACCCCCGCCCCCCCCTCTCTAGATGTGACTGCAAGTTGGGGGCTATGCGTCAGTAGATAGGGTGGTTATGGGGTAAAAGGAGCAAATTAATAATATTAATATAATATCAAGGGGGTTAATTATCGTGAGTGCGGGGGGGAGGGAGTAGTTAGTGTGTGTGACGCTGCATGCCTCCTCCCCCCCCCCCACACACACACAACCGCACGTTGGGGGAACAGACCCAACCGGTCTGCACTTGGTCTAGTAAGCCATAAAGACAATAATATTTGCCTTTATATTTTGCTATAAGATATAAGGAACATAAGCCATAAGCCAATATATTTGCCTATATTTATGTTTAATAGTCACATATTATATATATGATACACAGATATATAAATGTGATATTGATGTACATAATTATATAACACATACATAATTCTTTAGTTTCTTATATATATAAACACATATATTCATTATATGATGCGTATAAGTGATGCGTATATATGTGTGATATATATGTATATAAATATATAACACACACATATGTATGTTTCTCTAGTTTCTTTCTTGTGATCTCCTAATTTTGTTGAACTTTTTTTTCTTTCATTCAACCTCTCTCTGAAATCCTAATATTGTGAATAAAATATAAATGAACACATGCCAAGATATTTTTTCATTCTATATTAATGTAAAGAAATATAGTGCATACATTGATGCAGAAGTGCGAGCATTATACATGAAAACTGTGCATTGCTACCATTGTTTAGATTTTAATGTAACATATATTTGAGGGAAATCTACATATATATGAGGGAAATGAGTTACCCTATTTCCCGGCAATGAAGACGTACCACCATTTGAGTTGCTAAATTTTGAAAAAAGGATGGCGGGACAGGATCGAGTGTTTGGTTTAGTCCAGGGGTCCGAAGCCTTTTTTGCATAGGAGCCAGGACCCTCCAGGACTAGCTGCAGTTCCCAGGTCACCTGCGAGCCCCGGGTCTAGCTGCGGTTCCGCTGTCCAGGCCCGGCAGCCGCTCGCAGCCACCCGAGCTATGAGTGAGTTTTTAAATGTGAATATCTCATACCTAAACATTTGTGGGTTAGCAGTATATTGCATCAATCCACTCAATTTTAAATCATTCTACAACAAAATTCATAAACAAGGATAACATTTTTTATTTCTGTCATTTATGGTAAGATTTACATAATTTATTGTTTTATGTGTGAGATATACAGGGTGTTCAGAACAGAGACAGCAGTTCTTTGACAAGTACTCCGTAGTTCCCTATAGGAGATCTTATCAACGAGTATTCTGGACCCACTGTCAACATCTGAAATTACAGTAAAATATCATATAGAATTAACTTGTAAGAACAAATCTGATTGTAACTACATAACTGCAGAATGGATGATATGTCACTTAAATGCAATTGTTTTCAGGGGTGGGGAGAGACATGTATATTGAACTTGCATTTTTCGTCTAGTAGGTCAATTTATGCCTACTGAATAAAGTCTAAATTCATGCCTACTATTCATAAAGTCATGCCTACTATGATCTGTTGCTCTGAAGCAAAGCAAGATTTCATTGTCCTATCTGGGACACATGACCATAAACCCTCTTGACTTGACTTGACTTGACTTGATTTAATTTAAATGCAGAAGAGCTTAAATGCCTTCCTTACCACAAGAACAAAACCAAAAATGTACAGCAGTGTAAAAATTGATACCCTTATTATTGTTTAAGAAGGAACTGCAGATCCTGGAACTGGAAAATCGAAGCTAGACAAAGAGGCTGGAGAAATTCTTATGGAACTGGAGCATTTTTGTCTACCTTTATTATTGTGCTAAGTCTAGATCTATGAAGACGTTCTAATAACTTACTGATGTACCAAAAAATGTCTTATATAATATAATACAGTGTCAGGATCATAAGAATATAATTATATATGTTACAGTCATCATACATTGGGAAGGAAATTAATGCTTTAATGTGTGCTCCTCGTGGCATGTCATTGTTCCATATAACTCTATTTATCATGTATTTTAAACACCACTGATCGTGTACATTGTGTATATTTAACATAATTTTTTCCCTGTATTTTTAACAAATTTCAAACCTGCTTAAACACAAGCCGATTCGGGATCCCTGCTGCTTGGAGGTCCTGAATCGGCAGCCTCCTACCGGAGACCGGGGCTTCATGATGTTAAAGACTGCGGGCCGGCGATCGGAGCTTTTCTCCGGCAAGGGATCCCAGACTCCGCGAGGGAAAGTGCACGCTGCCCCCGCGACTACAACCTGCACACCGCGGCTTCACAGTGTTATAGTCTGCGGGGTCCAGCGATCAGAGCAATTCTTCTGGCGCCCCCGGCTCCGCGATCTGAGCTATAGGAAGAGATCGGCCTCAAGACAGAAAGTTCTAATTTTTGTCTTATCTTTCGTATTTAGTGGGGAACTTACATTGGCGATTCGAACACTATAGCAGAATGGCTCGCTACGCGTGTAGATGTGGGCGCCATGACAGAAGCCCACTAAAAAAAAACCCTAATATCTATGATTCACAAAATGGCGCGCCACAAATTACCCATGAGCCCATGACCGTACTACAGCTTTTTCGTCGAGTGGTTTATCTTGCTCCTCTATAATCTTTGCTCCTAACATCCTCTTCACAGTTCACACTGCCACCCAGCTCTGTGTTATCCGCAAAAAACTTGCTAGTTTTGCTCCTAATTCCCTCTTCCAAATCTTTAATATATATGGTAAATACTTGCGACCCCAACACCGAGCCGAGCGGCACTCCACGCGCCACTGCCTGCCATTCAGAAAAGGACCCGTTCACTCCTACTCTTTGCTTCCCGTCTGCCAACCAATTTACGATCCATGTCAACACCCTACCCCCGATACCATGTGCTCTAATTTTAGTCGCCAGTCTCCCGTGCGGGACTATATCAAAGGCTTTCTGAAAGTCTAAATACACTACATCCACTGGCTCCCCTTCATCAATTTTACTTGTCACATCCTCAAAAAATTCCAGCAGACCAGTCCGGCATGATTTCCCTTTCATAAATGAACGTTGACTTGGACTAATCCATTTACTGCTATCCAAATGACCCATTATTACTCCAAATGCACTGTTATATCTCATAGTTAATGGGGATTGAATATTACGGCATCACCTTCTTCCAGGATTGGCAGATCCTTGGCATGCTGGTTGTAGATCTTTGACTGTTTGAGATTCTGTGGCGGCAGACGAGATACGAGGATGGTCTGTTGCCTCCCTAGTGCCAGGGTTCAGGATGTCACAAGCCGAATTCAGAACATTCGAGAGAGAGAGAAGGTGAACAGCCGGAGTAATTGTGCACGTAAAAACATGAGAGTTGAAGCAGCGGCGAGCTGAACCTCTCCTCTGAATGCGCAACCCCTTAGAAACTGCATGGAGCATGGGAAATAAGCGTGTGCCTGTTACTATCTCAATGTATGTCACCAATGTAATGTGTGTAAACCCCTTCATTATATGTTTTCACCTTCCATAGTCCGGTAACGTATTTCACAGATAAAGATATTAAATTTGTGCTCGCTGGTCTCACATAAAACCGCAATGAAACAGCTCCAGTGGAGGCAGCGATCAAATCTGCCTCACAATGGGGGCGTATCTTGAGCCCAGTGGAGGAAGAGCGAGCGTCAATTACCGTAGGCTCTATTGACGCTACGTCGCTCTCCCTCCACGTTAGCGAGCTTCAGCAGCGGCGGCGCAGGCCTAAGATCATGGAGCAGAACAAGATATACCACTTGGGAAGGTAGCCTAAGATCATGGAGCAGAACATGATACACCACTTGGGAAGGTAGACTTTGTCGGTATATTAGAAAGTTATTAGACTCCGTTATTTTTAAGAGGCCTATCTAGCTCTCTCTTGAAAACATCCAGAGAACCTACCTCCACCGACCTCCGAGGCAGAGAATTCCACAGACCCACCACTCTCTGTGAGAAAAGGTGTTTCCTCGTCTCCGTTCTAAATGGCTTACTCCTTATTCTTAAACTGTGGCCCCTGGTTCTGGACTCCCTCAACATCGGGAACATGTATCCTGCCTCTAGCGTGTCCAAGCCCTTAACAATCTTATATGTTTCTTACCCTTCTAAACTCCAGAATGTACAAGCCCAGCTGCTCCATTCTCTCGGCATATGACAGTCCCGCCATCCCGGGAATTAACCTTGTAAACCTACGATGCACTCCCTCAATAGCAAGAATGGCCTTCCTCAAATTAGGGGACCAATAATGACCACAATACTCCAGGTGTTGTCTCACTAGGGCTCTATACAACTGAAGAAGAAACTCTTTGCTCCTATATTCGATTCCTCTTGTTATAAAACCCAACATGTCATTCGCTTTCTTCACTGCCTGCTGTACCTGCATGCTTACTTTCATAGACTGATGTACAAGGACCCCCAAATCCTGTTGTACTTCCCCTTTTCCCAACGTGACGCCATTTAGATAGTAATCTGTCTTCCTGTTTTTGCTACCAAAGTGGATAAGCTCACATGTATGGCCTTTCTTCTGGCAGTTACAGCACTTGGCCATTTTGAACTGAAAAAAATGGGATGAGTGATTACCGTTGCAACGATAACAACTGGCTGAACTCGGCTCCCCGCCATACTTTGGTTTTGGTTTAGCGCCTCTTGATTTGACCATGGGCACTGCCTTGTGACTGTAAACGGCCACTACAGTCCGTGGAGGACGAAACTCGCGAGCATTCTTTGATGCCATCTCCATTGTGATAGTAATCTTGCATGTTTTCTCGAATGTAAGATCTCGAGTGTTCATGAGTTTGGACCGAATTCGTTCATCCACTAGAGCACAAACAAATCTGTCACATAGTGCGCGACCGAGAACGGTTCCGAAGTTACAGTGCAAAGTTAAGTTCTTCAAGGCAACAATGTATTCATTGATTGTCTAATTCTGCTTCTGGTTTCTAGTGCCAAATTTATAGCTTTCTGCAATTTCCTGAGGCTTTAGGTTGAGGTGCTCCTCCAACTTCTTCGTAATGCAATTGAATAGCACATCTGTTGCCTTTATGGGTGCAAGGAAATTCACGAGTGTGACGTTCACTTCAGGACCGATCTCCGTGAGTAGAATCGCTTTCATACGTTCTCAAACTGCCTTATTTGTTTCAGTCACTATCTCTCCTTCACCGCTAATCTCCATTATGTTTTTCACAGCTAACAATATGTTTGGAGCTGAACGGCTCTCTACTCTTGTCAAAAGTGCAAAGGTTTCCGATGTAGCCTGTGGACGCCACCATCATGTCGTTCTCTTTTTAATAGTCCGATCACGAGGGAGATGTTTATTACCCAACATTCCCTGCTTATATTGAACACCAACTCATTACCATATACATGTTCAATTTTTAAGTCCGATTTCCTGTCTGTTTTCGTGTAGGAATTCACGTAAACTTTGCTGTACAAACCCACCTTGAGGAACTCGACAAAAAAACTCTAAAATACTCATACAATCCCAAGAACGGCATCTTTCCACGTAGACACAATATAGAGATAGCCTGACAAACTCTCGACGACTATTTGTACAACTGCTATTTTAAACTACAGTCCCATATATAGAAGGAACTGCGGCCTATTGTTGCCAGTTCGTAAACGTGTTCCCGGACTATCCTCTGAAAACATTTAATTGGGTGGATGTCAAGGCCCCCTCTTTGATTCCCTCTATTTTGATACTGTCATCTATTTATTGCTTGAGAAATGTTCCTGAATGCACTTATTAAATCCCATACAAAGCCCACCACTTCCCAATCACCCAGGCTATCTCAGCCATTATTTGGGAAGTTGCAATCATCCCCCATTGCGCACCCTCTATTCTTACAGATTTCAACAAACTCACAATCTCTCGCAAAATTCCAATTGTTTGTAGGGGGCAATGGCAAAATCCGCTCAATTTGATCGCATCCCTTCTTATATCCGAGTACTGCCTTTAGGCCCTCACTGGACCTTTCCTCAAGGATAGTCACTTGTGAAAACGTACGACCATAACGTTTTATTTAAATGAAAATAAAAACCACCGCTTCTCCTTCCTCCTCCCCTCTCAGTACGTAGCATCTACACACACAACGCTAAACAGAAAGCTCTGCCCACCCTCAACTCTACTGTTCGTATCGCTGTAATACCACTGTCCCATGAACGTACGCATTCCTGCATTCATTTGAGTCGGCATCAACGGAGATCAATATATCAATAGGCCAACGGAGGATGCGGTCTCGATGGCTGTATATATGCTGGACGGCAAGGACAAACACTTGTATGCCAGGTTATTATTCATAGACTACAGTTCGACAATCAACATAAATTTCCCCTCCAGACCCAAGTTTAGGAAAATGGGTCTCTGCCCATCCCTTTGCAACTGAATCCTCAACTTCCTGATCAGCAGAACACAATATGTACGGACAGCACTTCCTCTTCCATAACCATCACCAGTGGGGGGCACCTCTGCGCCCTGCTCTGCTCCCTCTAAACCCATGACCGTTTTGCCAGACACCGTTCCAACTCCATCTTGAAATTCGCCGACGATACCAGCGTTGTGAGATGAATTACGGATTATGATGAGTCACAGTACAGGAGTGAGATCGATCATATATTTGTATGCTGCCAGAACAACGGCCTTGCTCACAATGTCAGGAAAACCAAGGAACTGATTGTTGAATTTTGAAGAGCAAGCCTCTTTATCCACACATCCACATTTTTCGGTAGGGGGCGCTGCACTGGCAGCGCCTGTCGGCAGCGTGTCCGTCTTTTTTCAACTTTTTAATTTTTTTTTAGTATGTTTAAAAGTGTGTTTTTAATGTTTCCTTGTGTGTTATGTGTGGGGGGTGGTGAGGGGGGGGGGGGGGGTAAGGGGGAAACCGTTTCGGCCGCCTCTTCCATGGAGAGGCGACTTTTTCAGGCCGCCTCCCCCATGGCCTAACAGCATGGATCGGCGCCGACTTTCCCGGAGACGCGCCCGGAGCTTCAGCGGAGGGCGCAGCGTGGACTCTCGGCGCGGAGCGGGTGAGACCTCGCTGGAGGGGAGCGCTCCGTTACGCTGGCCCGCGGCAGCCGGCAGCCAGCAGCCTGAAGCAGCGGTCTGCAGAACTCCAGCTGGTGCGGCGTCTACAGCCCGGGATCTCACGTTGGGGACCCGGGTGGAAGAAGCTTCCACCGCCGGCCCGCGGCCATCTTCTACCGCGGGCGCGGTATGGACTTAACATCACCCCAGGAGGGGAGCTTCGACCGCCGGCCTTGCAGACTGTGGTGCTTCCGGCTGCGGCACGGCAGGTACTTTAAAACTTTGACCGCCGGCCTGCGGCCTACACCAGCCTGAAGCAGCGGTCTCTGGTTGGGAAGAGCCGATCCTGGACTCACCTTGACTTTGACTTTGTCCCTTACCATCTGGACGCCCGCAGCAACGGCTGTGGAGGGTGGTGGTCCCGACCACGGGGGGAAATGGAGGAGGACTGGCCAAGCTCTGTGCCTTCCACCACAGTGATGAATGCTGTGGTGGATGTTTGTGTAAAATTTTAATGTGGTTGTGTTCTTTATTATTGTACCGCTGCTGGCAACCCAAATACCACCGACCTTGGTTGTGTGGCAATAAAATTATTTCTATTCTTTTCTATTCTATTCTATATCTGTCTTTATCATCGTGTCGGTGTTAGCGAGAGTAAACAGGGCGGCACAATGGTTCAGCGGTGGAGTTGCTGCCTTACACAGCCAGACACACGGATTCGAACCTGACTACCGGTGCTGTCAATACGGAGTTTTTCACGTTTTCCCTATGACTACGTGGGTTTTCCCCTGATGTACCGCTGTCCGCCCACACTCCGAAATACGTGCAGGCTTCCAGGTTAGTTCAGTAAATATAAAATGGGAATAGTGTCCCTCGTGTGTGATATAGTGCTATTGTAGGGGATGGTCGCTGGCAGCGTGGACTCGGTGGGTCGAAGGGCCTGTTTCCGCGCTTAATCTCTAAATTTTAAAGTTCCTGGGCGTGCTTATCTTTGAAGATATATCCTGGACCCAGCACACTGATGCAGTCATAAAGAAAACCCAGAAAAGCCTTTCCTTTCTCTGAAGATCGAGGAGATGTCGACAAATCCTCTGTTGAACTTATACAGATGTACCGTACAGTATATATTGTTTGCTTGCATCATGACCTGGTTGGGCAACTACAGCGCCCATGTACGAAGGAGACTGCAACAGGTGGTGAGCACTGCTTAGTCCATCACGAGTATTGATGTCACCACCATTAAATAGATCTGCATTAGGAACTGCCTCAAAAGGTAGCCAGCATCAACAAAAATTAACACCACCTTGACCACGGTCTTACTTTACTTCTACCATCGGAAGAAGGTATACGAACAAGAAATGGGAGGTTCGGGAACAGCTTATTCTTAACAACTTGGAAGGCTTACGAAGTTCGATATGTCCTAATCCGTCCTCGCCACCTTCTGCGGATCCGCCATTAAGATTAAACATCTTATTGGGATGTATAATAGCATGGTTTGAAACGAGTTCCCCACAAGACCGCAAGAAATGTTCATTGTTGTGGGCGTGGCCAAAATCATCACTAAAACCAGCTCCGATTGCATTGACTCCATCAACACTATGCTGGCACAACAAGACCAACAGCACAATCATGGGAGAGTCGCATCCCGATTACTCCGTCTGCGACGCACTCCCGTCAGGCAAGAGTTACAGAGGTTTATAAACATATACCGCCAGATTCAGGAACAGTTTCTTTATTGCTGTTACCATACAACTGAACGGGATTCTCATCAGCGGGAGTGCGGTCCTGATCTCGCATCGACTTCCTTAAACACCTTTGAACTAACCCTAAATTGACTGTGGGGTTTAAATGTGATATATTTGCATAAAATGTGTACCCTTTTCCACTTATCTGTACACCGTGTTAACATAGAAACATCGAAAATAGGTGCAAGAATAGGCCATTCAGGCTTGCGAGCCACCACCACCATTCATTATGTTCATGGCAGATCATCCAAAATTAGTACCCCGTTCTGGATTTTAGCCCTAAAAGCTAACTATAACTCTCTCTTGCAAACATCCAGTTAATTGGCATCCACTGCCCTCGGTGGCAGAGAATTCCACAGATTCACAACTCTCTATTACCAGTCCGAGCGGCGGACACGTCAGTGGCTCCATTTTTAGAGATGGAACTCGACTGGCGAGACCGACATCGGGCAGAGCCCTAGTGGTGGGTGACTCCATTTATCCGAGGAGCAGACAGGAAATTATGTTGCGGCAGACGAGATGAGGATGGTCTGTTGCCTCCCTGGTGCCAGGGTTCAGGATGTCACGAGCCGAATTAACAACATCCTCGAGAAAGAAGGCGAACAACCGGCAGTAGTTGTGCACGTAGGCACAAACAACATAGGAAAGAAGAGTAAGGAGGCTCTCCAACATGACTTCCGAGAGATGGGAAGAAGACTGAAATGCCAGACTTCTAGAGTTATTTTTCTCTCCATCTGGATGAAGGTGTGGTAAATTGGATTAGTAAGTATGCAGATGATACCAAGATAGGGGGTGTTGTGGATAATGAAGAGGATTTCCAAAGTCTACAGAGTGGTTTAGGCCATTTGGAAGAATGGGTTGAAAGATGGCAGATGGAGTTTAATGCTGATAAATGTGAGGTGCTACACCTTGGCAGGACAAATCAAAATAGGACGTACATGGTAAATGGTAGGGAATTGAAGAATACAGTTGAACAGAGGGATCTGGGAATAACCGTGCATAGTTCCTTGAAGGTGGAATCTCATATCGATAGGGTGGTAAAGAAAGCTTTTGGTATGCTAGCCTTTATAAATCAGAGCATTGACTATAGAAGCTGGGATGTAATGTTAAAATTGTACAAGGCATTGGTGAGACCAAATCTGGAGTATGGTGTACAATTTTGGTCGCCCAATTATAGGAAGGATGTCAGCAAAATAGAGAGAGTACAGAGGAGATTTACTGGAATGTTGCCTGGGTTTCAACAACTAAGTTACAGAGAAAGGTTGAATAAGTTAGGTCTCTATTCTCTGGAGCACAGAAGGTTAAGGGGGGACTTGATAGAGGTATTTAACATGATGAGAGGGATAGACAGAGTTGATGTGGATCAGCTTTTCCCCTTGAGAATAGGGAAGATTCAAACAAGAGGACATGACTTCAGAATTAAGGGACAAAAGTTTAGGGGTAACATGAGGGGGAACTTCTTTACTCAGAGAGTGGTAGCGGTGTGGAATGAGCTTCCAGTGGAAGTGGTGGAGGCAGGTTCGTTGGTATCATTTAAAATAAATTGGATAGGCATATGGATGAGAAGGGAATGGAGGGTTATGGTATGAGTGCAGGCAGGTGGGACTAAGGGGAAAAAGTTGTTCGGCACGGACTTGTAGGGCCGAGATGGCCTGTTTCCTTGCTGTAATTGTTATATGGTTATATGGTTATATGATTGCTTCCAGCACTTCTTGCTAGTGAGGATAAGAACAGGGAGACCGGGGATCTGAATGTATGGCTGAGAGGCTGGAGCAAGGAGCAAGGATTTAGATTTCTAGACCACTGGGATCTCTTCTGGGGTCGGGGTGACTTGTACAAAAGGGACGGGTTACACCTTAACTGGAGAAGAACCGACATTCTAGCAGGCAGGTTTGCTGCTCGGGCTACACGTGTGGGTTTAAACTAAATAGTGGGGGGGGGGGGGGTGGGGGGGTTGAAATATTGGGAGTATAAAGATGGAGTTGAAGGGGAGGCGACTACAGGAAAAATTACAAAATATTCGCAAATTAATGGGAATGAAAGCTCGAGAATGGACAACAGAGTAAGGTCAGGGCCAATTGCGAGCGGTGCGAGGGGGGAAGTGAATACGGAGGTCAAAGTGTTGTATATGAATGCGCGAAGTATAAGGAATAAAGTGGACGAGCTTGAGGCTCAGTTAGAAACTGGCACGTATGATGTTGTGGGCATTACTGAGACATGGCTGCAAGAGGGTCAGGGCTGAGAACTGAATATTCAAGGGTGTACCTCCTATCGAAAAGACAGAGGTGGTGGGGTTGCACTGTTGGCGAGGAATGACATTCAGTCCCTTGCAATGGGTGACGTTGAAACAGGATATGTGGAGTCAGTGTGGACAGAACTAAGTAATTGTAAGGGTAAAAATACATTCATGGGACTAATCTACAGGCCCCCCCAAACAATAGCCTGGACATAGGGCGCAGGTTGAATCAAGAGTTAAAATTGGCATGTAGCAAAAGTAATGCATTGTTGACATCATGCTAAAATACGAATTTATTTTGTTTCAAACAGTAAACCGAAGCATTATTTGCACATCGTTATTGGCCGATCCATTGGTCTGGATATTTTCGATACATTATCTGTTACGACGAGAAGAGCAGGGATGCTACCAGTAACCTCGGGCACTCTGGGCACTTGGTCATTTATATGAGTATTCTGGATACAGTTTCAGTGACTGCGAAATCCAGACAAAGGTCACTAACACACGCAATTGTGGGGACTGAATCACTAACACAGATGAGCGAAAATTAACTAAGAGGATTGTCGATGGAATACCACCTGCCCAAATGTCGTGGGTATAACAATGGGATCAACAGTAATTGTGCATATGGTTATCGACACAGGAATTATACGCTAAACGTCAATGTACGTTGAGAATACAGAGTAAATGACTGGCGCTCTGTGGAGACGGTGACTGGGACATCCGCTGGGACCATCAGACCAAAAGTAGAGGGTAAGTACTGCCATTGCATATGTTTAGAGTTGGTACGCTGTAAGAAATATAAGCCCGAATGGACGCCGAGTGGATGTCAATTCGAATATATGGGCGCTACAACCAAGAGCGGAACTCGCTATCAAAACATGGAGGGGACGTGTCCCCTCTGCCCTCCCCCCTTACGGGTTTTCCGCCACTGGCTACAACTAGTCGTCAGTGATTTTTGGAACCAACATATGAATAAAGTGGAGCACCGACATGACCGGATATTTTACCGCACTCACTAGCTGATCCCTAAACTTGGACTGAGTGGCGGCATAAATATACGTGTTCGTGCAGCAGCTGAAATTTCGCAGCAAATATCCAACATCTTGAAAGATAAATTCCGATTCATTCTTCGCTGCCCCCGCAATAGTATAATAGACTACTTCTAAAACATACGTCAACCACAGCAGTATGAAACTAGCGGAAAGAGTGAGTAGTAAAACCATAGACCTCCGCCTGCTCTCCATTTCTGGGTCATTGATACTGTTTCCCTTGTTCTGACCCTTCAACGCTTTACGGACCCGATTGGCCAATAGCACGTGCCTGAATGTCAACACATTGAGTGATAAGACAACAGCGAAAGGGATCAATGGAGTTAAAGCCACATCGAGCCAATCAAATGTCATCCATCCTAGTTCAATATAGTAACTATCTTTCCATACACAAAACCACTGTATGTTGTCGATAACCTCTCCAGGTTCCTCTGTGAAATAAATGGGAATGTTTTCCAAACAGATCACAGTTCCAGTTGCTGTTAGCACCACACCAGCAGTTTTCTCAGTACAGTATTTTCTTTTCAGCCTCTGACAACAAATGGCGACAAATCGATCAAA
The DNA here is from genome assembly GCF_010909765.2 of Amblyraja radiata. Taxonomy (NCBI): domain Eukaryota; kingdom Metazoa; phylum Chordata; class Chondrichthyes; order Rajiformes; family Rajidae; genus Amblyraja; species Amblyraja radiata. The sequence continues at coordinate 46,028,028 of NC_045974.1, read as the reverse complement.
GGTGAAAGCGACGGTGAACCAGACGGAGCAATCTGTGGCTGCATACGACAGAACATACAGAACACTGCAAACGGGAGGGATGTCCAGGAACGTCCCTGGGAAATAGGAATATTTCATTCGATACAAAATGACCTCAGTGACAATGACAAATAAATCCGCCGTGGCCATGGCCACCAGGTAGCGAGTTGTACATCTGGAGAGGCCGCATTTTCCCCGAGACAGGATCACAACTGCCACTAAATTCACTGCAGAAAAAGCAAGAGAAAATAAACTAAAATAATTGCCGAATATTCCATAGTCTGTTTGGAAGAAATGGCTTGCAAAAAAACAAAAGTATGCACAGCGGTTGAAGGATAGACAAAAAACCTTACGCGCAGCCTCAGCACACGAGTGAGCAGAGGGCGAGAGGGCGTGGTTAAACGAGTGAGGGTGCAAGTGTATGATAGCGTATACGCGCACGCGAGAAAGAAAGAGAGGGGGAGAGAGAGAGAGAGAATTCGGCAAGTAAGATTCCAAATGTGATCAGGATAAGGTTTCTGCATTGTAAAAGCGTTCCGAGGTGTTCCTTTTGGGAGAGGTGATCATTCCGAGCTCTGTTGACGAGCACAGTACATTTCAGCTAAATTCAACATCACCGGAATCTTCAGTGATCCATTGAAACGGGTATTATGTTTGTTCGGTTGAACGAACATAATACGCACAGAACACTTATTTCGTACTATCAAATTCACAATCTGCTCATTAATTGTCTGCGAACGTTCACCCTGAGCACGCTATGTCGGTCTGTCTATCACACTCACCAGGAACTCCAATCGCTGCAATAATGACGTAAAGTATTTTCTCCACGCTACGGTATTTCTCAACGTTTTCCATGGGAAGAGATGTGACCACCTGCACTGCCGATAATGTCTCCCAATGGCCTTCTGAATGGATGCTTTCTTAACGGTTTTTATATGTTGCGTGATCTCTCCGGGGACATCACAGATCCAACTCTGTTAAAACAAAGGTTTCTGAAATGTGAACAAACATATGACGCGAGAGGAGTCAATTCCCCGCGGGGCAGATTGTGTTCGGAAGTTTAAGTTAGGAACTTCAATGTCTGGAATATCTGATCGCACACAATGTGTGAAAATGGTATCTCACACCTTAAGGAACAACCGATACTTTTGTTCTGCGATTAGGTGTCCTTGCCCTGCATTGTCTGTTCTTCCTCTGACTTTATTGTTTCAGTTTACTTTATTAATTTAGTTTAGTTTAGTTGAGAGATACAGCGCGGAAACAGACCCTTCGTTCTACCGAGTCCGCACCGACCAACGACCCCCACACAGTAACACTACCCAACACATACTTGAGACATGTTTACATTTATAAAAATTATACCAAGCCAGTTCACCTTTGGAGTGTGGACTAAACAGAAGATAACGAATTTCATTCAAACATGTTTTTGAATGACAAATTAAGAAATTCAATTCAAACCCCACGCAGGTCACGGACAGAACGTACAAACTCCATACAGACATTAATGATTGTTTTATGTTTTCATTAAGTGTAGAAAGGAACTGCAGAGCTGGATTATACTGAAGATAGACACAAAGTTCTGAGTAACTCAGCGGGTCAGTCAGAATCTCTGGAGAAAAAGTGGGTATGTTTTTTGGGTCGGGACCTGAAACATCACCTATCCTTTTTCTCCAGAGATGCTTTCTGACCTGCCGAGTTTCTCCAGTTACTACTTTGCGTCTATCTTTTGTTTTCATTAAGTGCTCCTTTTGTAACACGTTACTGGGCCTTAGTGTATGAAACCTTAAAAAACAGCAACTTGATCCTTACTTTAAATATTTTCTCTTTGTTACCTTGTTCAGATCTGAGAAGTTCATTTTGAACATGGGGTTTATTGCTATTTAACTTAAACCAAATACTTTATATTGGGATAGGAACACCTCTTAATGCCATGTGGCATACTATCAACAATAGTGCTTATTTATTTTGGATAAGTGAAAAGATACAAAGTGGTAGAATAACCCAACGGGTCAGGCAGCATCGCTGGAAAACTTGGGTGGGTGATGTTTTGGATTGTTACCCTTCTTCAGACTGAATAAAGGGTACCAATCCAAAACATCACCAACCCATATTTGTGAATGACAAATTAAGAAATTAAGAAGGCTCCCGACCTGAAATATCGCCTATCCATGTTCACCAGAGATGCTGCCTGACTCGCTGAGATACTCCCAACCCATTTTTTTGTAAACCAGCATTTACAGTTGTTTTTTCTTGGATACTCGAGTTATGTTGAGGAAAGTTAATAGGGTGAAGGGCCTTCAGTTGTAATTTTGGAGAAACTTGAGTCCATTAGTGCGTTATACATTCATGGCATATTTAAATGTAAAAATTTCTGTTGATGTTATTTTCAATTCTGTGCTTAAACTGTGGGAAAAGACACAATGACTGATGTTCTCAGCAGTTTAAAAACAATTGTCCCAGAAAATATCATATCGGTTTCTTTTACGAAGATGTCGGATTTGTTGTTAGCTATAGATGGTGTTCATTTATGATCAATGCTAACTGAAAAAAGTTTCCTATTGAAGCTCTGCATACAAATTCTACAGCTTCTAGATGAGGACTGGCTTCAGTGATTTTTTGGAAAGTGGATGTAATGTCATTGAGCTATACATAGATTGTTCTTGGACATGATAGCACTGGGCATCTCCTCGCTACATTTTAAAAAGTTAAGGGGGGGGGGGCTCATTTAAATTTACAGAATAATGAAAGGGATAGATAATGGATGTGGAAAGGATGCTTCCACTGGTCTAGGACCAGAGGTCACAGCCTCAGTATTAAAGTGCGTTCTCATAGAAAGGAGGTGAAGAGGAAATTCTTTAGTCAGAGGATAGTGAATCTGTGGTACTCATTGCCACGGAGGGCTGTGAAGGCCAAGTCTGGATATTTTAAAGGCAGAGATAGACAAAATATTGATCAGAACGGGTGTCGAAGGTTATGGTTAGAAGGCAGGACAATTGGATTAAGAGGCAGAGATCAGCCATGACTGAATGGCGGAGTAGACGCGATGGGAGTTTGTAAAATGTGTGCAGGATAGTTTTTTGCAGCAATACATAGAGGTACCTGCTAGAGAAGGGGCAGTGCTGGACCTCCTGTTAGGAAATGAGACAGGTCAGGTGGCGGAGGTATCCGTTGGGGAGTACTTCGGGACCAGTGATCACAATACCATTAGTTTCAATATAATTATGGAGATGGTCAGAACTGGACCTAGGGTTGAGATTTTTGATTGGAGAAAGGCTAACTTTGAGGAGATGCGAAAGGATTTAAAAGGTGTGAATTGGGACATTTTTGTTTCATGGGAAGGATGTAGAAGAGAAATGGAGGACATTTTAAGGTGACATTTTAAGAGTACAGAATCTTTATGTCCCTGTTCGGTTGAAAGGAAATAGTAAAAATTGGAAAGAGCCACGGTTTTCAAGCGAAATTGGACACCTGGTTCGGAAAAAGAGAGAGATCTACAATATTTATAGGCAGCATGGAGTAAATGAGTTGCTTGAGGAGTATAAAGAATGTAAAAAGAATCTTAAGAAATAAATTAGAAAAGCTAAAAGAAGATGTGATGTTGCTTTGGCAGGTAAGGTGAAAGTAAATCCAAAGGGTTTCTACAGCTATATTAATAGCAACACGATAACGAGGGATCAAATTCGTCCATCAGTGAGTCAGAGTGGACAGCTATCTGCAGAACCAAAAGAGATGGGCAATATATTGAACAATTTCTTTTCTTCGGTATTCACCAAGGAGAAGGATATTGAATTATGTGAGGTACGGGAAACAAGTAGAGTAGCTATGAAGCTACAAAGAAGACGAAGTATTGACACTTTTGAAAAATATAAAAGTGGATAAGTCTCCAGGTCCTGACAGGATATTTCCGAGGACATTGAGCGATGTTAATGTAGAAATAGCAGGGGCTATGACAGAAATATTTCAAATATCATTAAAAACGGGAATAGTGCCGGAGGATTGGCGTACTGCACATGTTGTTTCATCGTTTAAAAAGGGTTCTAAGAATAAACCTAACAATTATAGACCTGTTAGTTTGACGTCAGTGGTGGGCAAATTATTGGAAAGGATACTTAGAGATAATATATATAAGCATCTAGATAAACAGGGTCTGATTAGGAACATTCAACATGGAGTTGTGCCTGGAAGGTCATGGTTGACTAATCTTGAATTTTTTAAAGAGGTTACTAGGGAAATTGATTTTTGTTAATTAGAAGTAATGTACATACCTCTTAATCATAATATGCAACATATTACATTTCTTGTACAACTTTCCTTTCAAACTTTAAGCTATAATAGAAAAAGAGAAAGGAAAAGAGAGAAAGAACAAAAGAGTGAGGATAATAGTGGATGTGGGACGAAAAGAAGGGAAAAAAGGCCCCACAGAGAAAGGGTGGCCTTAAGAAAAGAAAAAGAAAAGAAGTAAGGAATCTAAAAAAGTTAAGGCTAAGCAAGAAGGAAAGGGATTGTGCCTAATTCCTGACGATTCACACCCATCACCTAATTCTAAAATAATCATTTTCCAGGGTTGTGTTGCACCATATTACACCCGTAACAAATCAATGAAAGGTGACCATATTCTTAAGAATTGCTCTTGTTTTCATCCTAGAACAAGTCTCATTTCCTCAAGATGTAGTATTTATGACATATTTGTAATACAAATTGTAAGCATTGGGATAGGCGCGTCTTTCCAAAATGTAAGTATAAGTTTTTTTGCCGTTATCAAACCGTAGTTTAATAAACATCTTTGAAATGTAGTTAGTTCGGAACAGGCTTTCATTTTTCCGAAAATAATCAATTCTGTGTTTGGGTCCAATCTTAATTTAAATGTTTTTGAAAAGCTTTCAAAAATTTCCTTCCAAAATTTCTGACGTTTTACACAGGAAACAAATGAATGTGCTATGGTTGCCTCTTTAGTTAGGCACTTATCACAGAAGGGAGAGACATTTGGAAAAATGTTATTTAATTTTGTTTTTGAGTAATATAATCTGTGTACAATTTTAACTTAGATCAATATGTTTCTAACGTTGATCGAACTTTTATGTATATATGACAAGTAATCTTCCCATTTGTCCTTGGAGATTTTTATAGACAATTCTTGTTCCCATTCTTTTCTTATACCTTCTGTCAAAGGTATGTCTATATTTAAAATAGTATTATAAAAATACGATGATATGTGATCCAATTCCGCCTGTCTATTCATGTTTTATTCTAAAGGGTCCAGGTTCAAATTTTGATCATCTTTTGAGTGTTTTTTCAAATAGTCTCGAGTTTGTAAATATCTAAAATATTGGTTACTTTCCAAATTGTATTTAAGCTGTAAATCTTGGAATGGTAAAAAATGTCCCGCTTCATACAAATCTTCCCAAGTCTTAATTCCAAATAGTTCCCAGAGAGTAAATGTTTTGTCAATAGTCGATGGCTTAAACGCGGGTTTGTTAGCTATCGGTGAAAGAAGCGAAAGATTTCTTAATTTAAGAGAGGATTTTATTTGCCTCCAAATTCGTATTGTGATGTGAATCATCGGGGTTCTATTATATATTGTGTTCTTCAGTTTTATTGGTGAGAAAAGGATCGCTCCTGTAATAAAAGGAGTGCAATCCTCCTTCTCCTTTATTATCCATTCTAACTGTTGTGTTGAACTGTCTAACCAATACATTATATTTTTATCCATCGGATAAAATTATCTCCCATTTGAAATTTATGTAATACTTTAAAAAGGTATAACCATTCCACCTGATCAAATGCTTTTTCTGCATCCAATGAAATAATTGATAAGTCTTCCTCTTCTATCTTGTATGAATACATTATGTTAAAGAGACGTCTCAAATTATTAAATGAATGTCTCTTAGGTATAAACCCCGTTTGGTCCGGGTTTATTAATTTACTAATGTATTTACTTAGTCTTCTTGCTAAGGTTTTAGCTAATATTTTCTGATCTGTATTTAATAATGCAATGGCTCTATATAGAAACATAGAAACATAGAAAATAGGTGCAGGAGTAGGTTATTCGGCCCTTCGAACCTGCACCGCCGTTCAATATGATCATGGCTGATCATCCAACTCAGTATCCCGTACCTGCCTTCTCTCCATACCCCCTGATCCCTCTAGCCACAAGGGCCACATCTAACTCCCTCTTAAATAAAGCCCGGGGTGTTCTAAGTCTTTATCCTTTTTAGGTATTAGTGTTATAGTCGACCGCTAGTGTTTCTGGTAGTTTATGTTCTTTGAATGCATATATGTAAAGTTTCTGTAGACGTGGAGAAATTATTTCATAACATTTTTTATAGAATTCATTACTAAATCCATCTGGTCCTAGTGTTTTACCGTTCTTCAAATACTTTATTGACTCTTCTGTTTCATTAATTGTAATTTGAGCTCCTAATTCTTCCTGTTCCATCACATTAAGTTTTGGGAGATTATATTTTTCCGAAAAGTTTATGTTTTTGACATTATCTGTTGATGCTTTTGATGTATATAAATGTTGGTAGAATTGAGCAAATCTTTTGTTAATATCTTTGGGTAGTGTTATCAATTCCCCTTTATCTGACCTAATTTTAGAAATCGTATGTTCCTTTTCCCGTTTTTTCATTTGTCGTGTCAAGAGTTTATGTGGCTTGTCGCCGAATTCAAAATGTTCCTGTTTTGTGATTTGGAATAGTCTAATGATTCTTTCAGATAAGATTCTATTCAATTTAAATTTCAATATTAATATCTTATTATGTTTATCCATAGTAGGGTCTTTGGCGTTGTCTAAGACCAATTGTCTAATTTTTTCTGCTAAATTCAATTGTTCCATCTTATTTTTTTATTTTGAAACGCTTGATATGAAATTATCGATCCTCTGATAAATGCCTTAAAGGATTCCCATAGTAATGAGGGAGATATACCTGATGTGTCATTGGACTCAAAAAAAAATTCCATCTGTTGTCTTAGATATGCACAACCCTGAGGGTTGTTTACAATTTGGGATTAAATCTCCAGAACGGTTTTTTATTGGTCATTCATTCTATTATTAAGAAGAAAGTTAACGGCGCATGATCTGAAATGATACTACTATGGTATTTTGGATTTGATGTAAATGGAATTAGTTTCGTATCTACTAAAAAATAATCAATTCGTGAGTAGGTTTTGTGTACCATTGAGTAGAAGGAATATTCCTGTTCAGTTGGGTTTGCTATCCTCCATACATCTGTTATATTTGTATCTTTTATATATGTTTTTAAGAGTTCACTAGATTTAGATTTAATGTTTAGCCTTTTTTGTTGTGTTGATTTATCCAAATAATTGTCGAGAACGCAATTGAAATCTCCTCCAAATATCACATTTTGATAATTAAGCTCTGAGATTAAATTCAAAATGTTGTTAAAGAATTGAGGATTATCAAAGTTAGGCGCATAAATATTTACCACTGAGGTCGAGTTTATCTCTCCCGTAACTATGACATACCTCCCATCTTTGTCTATTATTTTATTCTTTAGTTTAAATGGTATTCCTTTTCGAATTATAATTGCCGTACCTCTAGATTTAGTACTATATGAGGAATGATATGTCTGACCGATCCAATTAGCCCTCACTTGTAATTTCAAGTGTGTTTCCTGTAAGAAGATTATGTTGGCATTTAATGATTTTAATTGTGCCAAGATCTTTTGATTGGGTCATCCACACCCCTTACGTTCCAGCTGCAAAACGTAATTCCACATATTTGATTTTGTGTCGTGTCTTGCATTTTCAATTAATTTAATACATTTATGCCACATGGTGCAACACAATACCTTGATCTTCCAGGTGTGAAGCGTATAATTATCTCTTCTTGGCATTCTAGGCACATACCTTTAAAGAATATCCTTAACAAAGAAATCAGAAAAGTAAAAAGTGATTCAAAATATGACAAGTGATATTGCAGTACGGTGATAAGAATACTGCACTGCTAATAAAAAAAATAGTGGCATTATAAAAGACCAACCGAAAGGTGGTAGAAATGCTTTTTACAACTTCCGTCGTTGTTAATAATAAACATTCACCTCCACTCCCTTTGCCATCTAGTTTTAGAAGGGGGGGGGGGTGAGTGTCTATACAAAGGTATACAGAAATACATCCAACATCTAATTCTGATTATTTCTTTTCGTAAATTTATATTTACTATGTAATAGCAATTGTTGCATTAAGCTTCGTTGAGGCCCTTGTTTTGCAATAAAATACTCATTCATATTGGAAGGGGTTAACCAAGAGTACATTCTTGGCTGTCTGCCAATTACCTCATGTTTAAATCAATTCCCTTCCATCTAATTTCAACTCTGTATAGAGCATATCATGAATTACTTTTACAAATCAGTTACCCCCATATTAGTAAATTATTATAGAATTAACTTAAATCGATATAATTAAATCACCGGACTGATCTACCAGTCCGTTAGCTGATACTCTATTCTTTATACTAATACTAATTAAAATTAGATTAATAAAACTATATTAAAATCTATATTAATCTGTAATCAAACTGTAATAAAGTTGTGTTATTTTATTATTTGATATGTAAGTCTATAATCAAACAGATCGTTTTATTAGTAGTTGTTAATTCAGGCTCCCTTTAATTATACTGTTACATGTTTCACGACTCCCTTTTTTTCTCATCGAAGTGCAGCTCCGACCTTGGCTAAACATTCCAACTGATTAGTGTCTAGACTTTGCCGCATGCGAAAATTACGCAATCTTAAACAAAGGCTTTTAAAAAAAATCAGTTACTTCAAAAGTCAAAGTTACTCAGCTTCTTCTCAACCAAAGTTTATATCCAAGCGTTTCTTGACAGCCGTGAATTTTATATATCTCTTGAACTCCTTTACGAGGTCTTCTGCATATACGAATGCCTCGTCTGGGTCAATAAATACACGCTCCCAATTCTTATAAGTAATCTTCATTTTTGCCGGATACTTAATATCATATCTTAAGCCCGGAATATCTTTCAAGATATGTCTGCTTTTTGAAAACAGATCTAGTTTCTTCACGATGTCTGAAGGATAGTCCCTGAATCGTCTTACTATATCAGCCTCAAATTCTCTTCATAATATCTTCCAGTACAGAGATATCATGAAATTTCACTATGATCTGTCTCGGGGGGTCTCCTGACCTCGATTGCGTCCTTCGGACCCGGTGTTCCATATCTATCTTTGGTTTATAGGGCAGGTTGAATACCTTTTGAAGTAGATTGGAGGTGAATTCCCGGGTATCCAGTCCGGTCTCTCTTCCTTCTTTCACACCCACTATCCTTAAATTCTGACGACGTGATCTGGCTTCCAAGTCCACGCATTTCTCCGTCATTTTGTCCAGTTTCCCCGAGGTATTCTATGTTCTTTTTCATCCTCTTCATCTCATCAGACATTTCCTTCCTCATGTTTTACATTTCATTCATAGCTGAGCTGAATGAGTTTGTAGTGTCTTTCAGCATTTGTTTGCATTCTTTTTTCACCCTTGCAATTTCTTCCGATAAATCAGTCTCAACGTTATCAATACGTTTTTATAAAGTACTGACTTCTTCGATAATCTCGAGCTTCCAACGCTGCATATTCAGGGTCAAGCTTTCGTATAGGGTGTTAATCTCCGCGTGCAGCAAGCTAGCAAATTCATTAATTATTGATTTTTTAAAATAGATTCTTCCATTTCTTTTTCTCTTACTTTTGCAGTTTTTTCAGCCCTTTCAGCCATTTCTGCAACTCCTTTTAGAGATTGTGGGTCTTCCTCAGAATTTTCTGACGTTGTTAGGTGCGTTTTCTCCAGCTCTATTGTACGTTGTTTAATTTGCGATCCTGTAGCAGGTCTCTTGGGATTCTTCTTGTGCATTTAAGAGTATCAGTCAGTCCCGTTATCTGCGGGAATTCTGATAGCTCCTCTTACACAATAAGAAGAACAGCTCCGGTAGTTATTTTTAAGACGCCCCCGTCTTCCAGCTCGTCTTTTTTTAAATCACTTTAAAGCATTCTTCGGGTGCAGAGGTAAATGCTGCGCCTCTCACCACACCATGGCGCCACCGGAAGTCCACTAGGGAAATTGATGAGGGTAAAGCAGTGGATGTTGTCTATATGGATTTCAGTAAGGCCTTTGACAAGGTTCCTCATGGAAGGTTAGTTAAGAAGGTCCAATGGTTGGGTATTAATGGTGGAGTAGCAAGATGGCTGAATGGGAGATGACAGAGTGTAATGGTGGATGGCTGTTTGTCAGGTTGGAGGTCGGTGACTTGTGGGGTGCCTCAAGAATCTGTGTTGGGTCCACTGTTGTTTGTCATGTACATCAATGATCTGGATGATGGTGTGGTAAATTGGATTAGTTAGTATGCAGATGATACTAAGATAGGTGGTGTTGTGGATAATGAAGTAGATTTTCAAAGTCTACAGAGAGATTTAGCCCATTTGGAAGAGTGGGCTGAAAGATGGCAGATGGAGTTTAATGCTGATAAGTGTGAGGTGCTACATCTTGGCAGGACAAATCAAATGGGACGTACATGGTAAATGATAGCGAATTGACGAATGCATTTGAACAGAGGGATCTAGGAATAACTGTGATTAGTTCCTTGAAGGTGGAATCTCATGTAGATAGGGTGTAAAGAAAGCTGTTGGTGTGCTGGCCTTTATAAATCAGAGCATTGAGGAGAGAAGTTGGGATGTAATTTTTAAATCGTTAGCAGCAGAAATCTCGTATTTGAAGGAGACAAGATCTGTATATTTAGAGATTATCCAGCGGAAGTCGCCAAGAAAATAGTGCTGTTTACAGGCACAAGAAGATTACTTATGAAAATAAAAGAGCTGAGATATGGACTGATGTACCCCGCAACACTGAGAGTCACCTACAAGGGGAAGGAACATTTCTTCAACAAACACACAGAAGCACTTGAATTCGCCCAGGACATCGAGAATAAGACCGAGGATTGAACAACACTCAACATACACCTGACGGTACCGGACATCGTTACCCCGCAGAGAAGAAATTGAACTTTAAATTGCTATGCTTAAGGACTGCTCAAAACTTATAATGAGAATCGAGCAGTTATTTTGTTACTGATATATATAACAATTATATTTTAGTACTAATTATTACTAATTACTACTAATCATGATTACTGATTATTATTAATTATTGTTAACTGGATCAACTTAGAATTAGCTAAAAGTATGAATTATAAATAATGTGTGATTCGTGCAATTTATTAATAAAAATCTAGGAGGTTTTTTCTTTGATATTTTTGACTAATCTTTGATTAATATTTTTGCTATATGAGACTGATATCTTACGTTGAGACTAATAACTATTTCATTAATGAAATATAACTATTGTTTCCCCTCCCTATAAATTGTTTTTATTGAAATTGAAACTTTTCTCCCAAGGAAAGTACGGAGCTAGTATTACTTTTTTTGGCCAAAGGCTACGGAAGTCCTTACATTTCTAACCGCATCAGGGTGGCTATCACTAACTGCACCAACTATAGATGGGGGGGGTTTCGTTTACACTTTACTAACATAGTATTCTTTTACTTTCTCAATTTTATATTATATTATAATTTTTATTTTGAATGGAATTATAAGTTTTATTCAAGGAGATATGTCCGGGAGGAAAACCTAAGAGAGCTAAAATGCATCTACCTGATGTTCGGGTGTAATGTAGGGTTTAATGTGCTGAACCATTTGCTCTATTATAGACCACCCTATTCATAAGATGCAAGACGTTAATATGAAAATTGGGGGTGAAGGAATTACATTCTGTAGCTGGAATGTTAAGGGAATTAACGAACCAATCAAGAGAGGTAAAGTATTTGCTCATCTAAAATCACTTAAAGCAGATAAAATATTCCTCCAGGAAACACATCTTAAAAAGGAAGTGCAACATAGATTGAAAGCAAAATGGATTGTTAAAGCGTATCAGCCTTCATTCTCACATAAATCTAGAGGGATTGCAATATTAATCCGTAAACGTATACCTTTTAAACATATATCAACTATAGAAGATATTGACGGCAGATATACTGTATTGGTAGGTGAGTTATACTCAAAATAGTGACTCTTCTTAACGTATATGGACAACATTTTGATAGTCCCTTGTTCTTTAAGAGAATATTTAATACTATCCCGGAATTCACACGACATAATTTAATAATTGGTGGAGATTTAAATTGTACACTCGATTCTTATCATCAACTCAAATAAAATTAAAATCTCAGTCAAGTGAATTTCTAAACTCATATATTTACACCACCAACATCAAGGATATCTGCAGAATTGAAAATCCATCCGGACGAGAATATTCATTTTACTCACCGGTGCATAAAACCTACTCAAGGATAAATTATTTTTAGTAGACTCCAAAAAATTCCATTTACCTACAACTCGAAATATCATAATATTATAATCTCGGACCATGCACCACTAACATTTATGATTAAACCAAACGGAATGGCCGAGAAACAGACACAATGGAGACTTAACCCCCAAATTTTAAATGAAAAGGTATGTCATGAATACCTTATAAAATAGATTAATATGTCTTTTGAGGCTAATGACCACCCTGGAACTTCTGCTTCCCTTCTTTGGGAAACATTTAAATAATTTGTACGAGGAGCATTAATCTCCTCCCAAGCATTTCCTAATAAAGAGAGTCGGGCTAAACAACAGACATTGGAAATGGAAATAAGGCAATTAGATACAGAAAACGCAGTAGCTCCATCCATGGTAAAACACAATAAAATTGCAGTACTGAAATACAAGTTAAATAGAATATACTCAGACCAAGTTATAAAACTTTATCAACATACAAAACAATTACATTTTGAATTTGGTGATAAACCACAAACACTATTAGCACGTCAACTTCGTAAACTGGGCGGGGGAAAGCAATTTATAAAATTAGATCAGACAAGGGAGAAATATTAACACTGCCCAAAGATATTAATGCCAGATTTTTACAATACTATCAACAAGTTTACTCAACTAAAGTGACAGAACAATCAGCAGGAATGGAAGCATTTATACAGAAATGTAATCTTACGGGTTTAGATCTGAAAGAGAGAGAATTATTATGTGCTGAAATAACGGTAAAAGATATCGAAGAGTCAATTAGATCTTTAAAAAACGGAAAGGCCGCAGGTCCTGATGGCCTAAGCTCTGAATTTTATTTAAAAAAATGTATGATCTGATCTCCCCACGCTTACAGACACTGTATAAATACGCTCACACTCAACAGAAACTGCCAGAAACTTTAAACGAATCTAAAATAACACTTATACCAAAAACTGATAAGGATCTTGAAGACCCGGGTTCATATAGAGCAATAGCTCTCTTAAATAATGATCAGAAAATATTAACTAAAATCCTATCTCATAGATTGAGTTTAGTGATTAGCAAATTAATACACCCCGACCAAACAGGTTTTATTCCAAAACGTTACTCATTTTATAGTCTGAGACGACTATTCAATATTATATACTCCCAAATAGAATTGCTAATGCAGACCTAGCAATCATTTCGTTAGATGCTGAAAAAGCATTTGATCAGGTAGAATGGTCATATTTATTTTCGGTGATGGAAAAATTTCAATTGGGAGAGAAGTACTGCACATGGGTTAAACTTTTATATTCTAACTCAACAGCTAGAATATTAACAAACCAAATGTTATCAACTAAATTTAATCTTTCTAGAGGTTGTAGACAAGGATGCCCGCTATCCCGATTATTATTCGCTCTTGCAATTGAACCATTAGCAGAAAGTGTTAGAGCCTATCGTGAAATACACGGGTATAATACTAAAGACAAAATGAATAAAATTTCTTTATATGCAGGTGATGTATTAATATATATTACAAAGCTAGCATTCCAAACCTATTAAATCTAATAACTCAATTTGGTCAGTTTTCGGGATATAGAATTAATTGGAATAAAAGCGAAATCATGCCAATAACGGAACTCAATTTACACACACTACAACAATCCCCTTTTAAAATAGTTAAGAAAAAACTTAAATATTTAGGAATTTATGTAACTAAGACATATACTTCTTTATTTAAATTAGTCTTCGCACCTTTTCTGAATAAACTACATAAGAATATTCAGTATTGGAAAACACTTCCCATTTCAATGTTTGGTAGAATTAATGCTATAAAAATGATATTTTTACCGCAATTACTGTACCTATTCCAATCAATTCCGATATATCTCCCAATTTTTTTTTAAAAGGTCGATTCCATTGTTATAAGCTTCATCCGGGATTATAAGAATCAAAGAATAAGCAAACAACATTTATGTAAATCAAAGACAAATGGAGGTTTAGCCTTACCAAATTTGTTGTTTTATTTTTGGGCAGTCCATATTAATTTCTGGCTGGAAGAAGTGGATCAGCAAGCAGATTGGTTAAGGATGGAAAAGGAAGACTGTTTGTCTTTTGAAATTGGTTCGATTATGTTTGCTCCCACAAAACTGCACAAACAAACCTATATGGAAAACCCTATAATACATAGCGGTATACGAATCTGAAAACAATTAAAAAAGGCTTTTAAATTGAATAATATACCGCTATGTTTCCCCATTGTAAACAATCTTTTATTTAAACCCTCCATATTGGATAAAGGTTTTACACAATGGAAACATTGCGGAATTAAAAAGATGCGACATCTTTATAGGAAACGCACTTTTCTTTCATTTCAGGGGTTACAACAGATCTACGGTTTACACTCAAATAACTTTTTCAGATATCTACAATTTAGAGATTATGTTAAATCTAATACACAAGATTATAGGACCAATGAACCAGAAATCATTGATGAATGTTTGAACAAACACCCTAATACAGAAAGATTAATAGTTTATATTTATAACATCCACTTAGATAGCGAGGTTCCATCGATGGAATTATATAGACACACCTGGGAAAGTGAATTAGGCCAACCTATAACGAAAGATATTTGGGATGAAATTTTACAATACATACATCAATGCTCGTTAAATGCCAGACATGCTTTAATACAATTTAAAGTATTACACAGATTACATTACTCTAAAACAAAACTAAATGGAATTTGCCCACATATCTCTCCTATCTGTGATAAATGTCAGCATCTAGAGGCTAACCTAACACATACTTTTGTAAATTGTATAAAAACCAAAAATTTCTGGATTTATAATTTTAGAATAATTTCTGAAGTTATCAATACTAAATTGGATACCGATTCAAAACGAATAATACTTGGCATACCAGAACACAGTCTAACACTCACAACAAGCCAAAGAAACTTACTTCACTACAGTATCATAACTGGGAAAAAAGTAATACTGAAATTTTGGAAAGGCCCTATAACCCCCACAATTAAAATGTGGATTATGGAAATGTCGGAGACCCGACACCTGGAAAGAATCAGACTTGTCTTAATGGACAAACAAGAACTTTTTGTTAGAATATGGTCTCCATTCATTGACTATTGGTTCAGCACGGGAACCTAATTGAAGCTTGAACTCAGTATTAGATGAAAAGTTATACTTTATAATCCACGAACCTATCTCCAATGATGTATTATTAGTAAACCATTCCATTTTTTTAATATTGACATTTGTGTAAAAAAAATAAAATAATAATTAATAAAAAAAAACAAAAAAATAAGAATTTTAAAGATTGTACAAGGCATTGGTGAGGCCAATTCTGGAGTATGGTGTACAATTTTGGTCGCCTAATTATAGTAAGGATGTCAGCAAAACAGAGATAGATCAGAGGTGATATGCTAGAATGTTGCCTAGGTTTCAGCAACTAAGTTACAGAGAAAGGTTGAACAAGTTAAGCCTTTATTCTTTGGAACGCAGAAGGTTAAGGGGGACTTGATAGAGGTCTTTAAAAAGATGAGAGGGATAGACAGAGTTGACGTGGATAAACTTTTACCATTGACAGTAGGGAAGTTTTAAACAAGAGGACATGACTTGAGAATTAAGGGACAGACGTTTAGGGGTAACATGAGGGGGAGCTTCTTTTCTCAGAGAGTGGTAGCTGTGTGGAATGAGCTTCCATTGGAAGTGGTCGAGACAGGTTCGATTTTATCATTTAAAAATAAATTGGATAGGTATATGGACGGGAAAGGAATGGAGCGTTTCTCGCCTGAGTGCAGGTAGATGGGACTAGGGGAAAATAAGTGTTCGGCACGGACTTGAAGGGCCGAGATGGCCTGTTTGCCCTGCTGTAATTGTTATATGGTTATATGGTTATACCTGTAAGCCAACTTTCAGTGACCGGTGTACAAGGACGCCCAGGTCTCGCTGCACGTCCCCCTTACCTAATCTAACCCATTGAGATAATAATCTGCCCCCTTATTTTTGCCGCCAAAGTGGATAATTTCACATCTATATTACTAAAAATCTGTTCTTGACCGGTTTTGGCCATCTGTGCTGCGATTTCTGAGAGAACGCCGCGACCTACGGCCGTCATATTTGGCCACCTTGCTCAGAGCCCCCATCCGCCGCATGTGTGCTGAGGATTTTTCCCGTCGATTAAAAATGACAGAAATATTAATGTTTTTACAAAACTCCCCATTCTCTCTGCTGCCCCCGCTGGCGGCAGGGGGAGGGACTATAAAACCAGGAAGTGGTGTGCCTCAATCAGTGTCTGCAAGCTGGAGGAAGGCAGAGGGTCACGTTTCTCTGAGCTTTGAATAACACTGAACACATGTCTACTCAAATGTAAGTGTCCTTAGTGGTTCAAAATGCTTGCAGAATATGTCTATTGGTTCTAAAACGTTTGCAAAAAGTGTCTATTGGTTCTAATGTTTGCAAAAAGTGTCTACTGGTTCTAAAATGTTTGCAAAACGTGTCTCTTTTGGTTCTACAATGCTTGCAGAATGTGTCTATTGGTTCTAAAGCTTGCAAAAAAAAGTGTCTATTGGTTCTAAAGCTTGCAAAAAAAAGTCTATTGGTTCTAAAGCTTTCAAAAATGTCTATTGATTCTAAAGCTTGCAAAAAATGTCTATTGATTCTAAAGCTTGCAAAACGTGTCTCTATTGGTTCGAAAGCTTGCAAACATGTCTATTGGTTCTAAAGCTTGCAAAAAATGTCTCTATTGGTTCTAAAGCTTGCAAAAAAAGTGTATATTGGTTCTAAAGCTTGCAAAATTAAGTCTATTGGTTCTAAAGCTTGCAAAAATATGTCTATTGTTTCTAAAGCTTGCAAAAAAATGTCTATTGGTTCCAAAGCTTGCAAAAAATGTCTATTGGTTCTAAAGCTTGCAAAAAAAAGTGTCTATTGGTTCTGAAGTTTGCAAAAAAAAGTCTATTGGTTCTGAAGCTTGCAAAAAAATGTCTATTGGTTCTAAAGCTTGCAAAAAGTCTATTGGTTCTAAAGCTTGCAAAAAAATGTCTATTGGTTCTAAAACTTGCAAAAAAGTGTCTATTGGTTCTAAAACTTGCAAAAAAATGTCTATTGGTTCTAAAGCATGCAAAAAACGTCTATTGGTTCTAAAGCTTGCAAAATATGTCTATTGGTTCTAAAGCTTGCAAAAAAATGTCTATTGGTTCTAAAGCTTGCAAAAAGTGTCTCTATTGGTTCTAAAGCTTGCAAAAAGTGTCTCTATTGGTTCTAAAGTTTGCAAAAAAGTGTCTATTGGTTCTAAAGCTTGCAAAACATGTCTATTGGTTCTAAAGCTTGCAAAAAAATGTCTATTGGTTCTAAAACTTGCAAAAATGTGTCTATTGGTTCTAAAGCACGCAAAAAAATGTCTATTGGTTCTAAAGCATGCAAAAAGTGTCTCTATTGGTTCTAAAGTTTGCAAAAAAAGTGTCTATTGGTTCTAAAGCTTGCAAAAATATGTCTATTGGTTCTAAAGCTTGCAAAAATATGTCTATTGGTTCTAAAGCTTGCAAAAAAATGTCTATTGGTTCTAAAACTTGCAAAAAGTGTCTCTATTCGTTCTAAAGCTTGCAAAACGTGTCTCTATTGGTTCTAAAGTTTGCAAAACATGTCTCTATTGGTTCTAAAGCTTGCAAAAAAATGTCTATTGGTTCTTATTTTTTTTTTATTAGAAGTAATCCCTGCGGGATTTGGTGAGAATAATTCATTTTTATATTGGAATTAACATATATGTCTTTATTGATACTATCACTTGTAGTAGTGTTATTAACAATACATATTGTGGTTTTTCATTTTTTTTTTTTTTTTTTCATTTCTCTTTTCTTTCTTATATATAATCAAATTATTATTTAATCACTCTCTTAATGATTTATAACTGTTCTATTCTTTTTCTATCATTATTTCTAAAAAAAAATAGTGGATAAGTATTATTAGTGTTTTACTTAACGCAAATTGAATTAATTTGATATAAAGTTGTTTGAAGCATTGTAATTGATTACCTTTAATAAAAATATATATTATAGAAGTAAGTACAGTCATATGGCACCAAAGTGCCTAATATATATTTTCATAATACATTTTATGTAAAACTTTTTTTTGTTTTGTTACATTGAAAAAAGATTAGAATAAGAAAAATAAGTTAGATAGTAAAGGATAGAAAGATGTGAAATATATGGTGTGTGAAGAAAGAAAACGAGTAAATGAAGAAAGTTGAGAAAGAGAAAATAGAGAAAATAAAGTAAAATAAAAAATAAAAGGAGATCATTATTTATAATCTTGACCAACCCTCGTCCAGTCCTGAAACAGTTCTTTTACAATTGTGTTGCACCATATGATTCCAAAAAAAACGACGAATGGAGACCAACTCGTTATGAATTGGTCTGATTTATCCATTAGGAGGATTCGCATTTCCTCAAGATGAGCGGTGTCCAACATACTTGCAATCCACATTTTAAGCGTTGGTATTGATGTACCCTTCCAAAATGTAAGTATTAATGTTTTTGCTATTATTAAACCATAGTTAAGGAATAGATTTTGAGATGTGTTTAATTTATTCCCATCTTCCATTACGCCAAATATAATCATTTCCGTATTAGGTTCCATTCTTTCAAAAATATAATTCAAAAATCTATAAAGTTTTATGCAGGAAACTAAGGAGTGTGTTATAGTTGCCTTTTGGGCTAGACATTTATCACAAGTGGCGGATATATTTGGATACAATTTGTTTAATCTTGTTTTTGAATAATATAATCTATGTACAATTTTAAATTGAATTAGATTATGTCTTACATTAATTGAACATTTGTGAATATATATCAAGTATTTTTCCCATGTAACCGTCGTGATTTTTATCATTAGTTCCCGTTCCCACGCTTCTCTAAGTACCTCTGTCGATGGTAGGTCTATATTTAGAATACTATTATATAAATATGATATTAATTTTTGTGAGTCAGCTTCAATATTCATTGCTTCTTCCAATACTTCAGAGGTTATTTTTTGATATCCTTGTGCATATTTTTTCATGAAATCGCAAATCTGAAGATATTTAAAATATTGGTTGTTTTTCAATTTAAATTGTAATTGTAATTGTGGAATGATAGTAGGTTTCCCATTTCGTACATATCCCCGACCCTTCTAATTCCGAGACTTTCCCATTGGTTATATGTCTTATCAATAAGAGATGGTTCAAATAAAGTGTTATTCGCTATTGGCATTAACAGTGATAGATTTCTTAATTTTAAAGATAATTTTATTTGTTTCCAAATTCTTATTGTACCATATATAATTGGGTTCTTCTTATATATTGTGTTATTCAGTTTTTTCGGGGAGAAAAGGATCGTTCCTATATTACAAGGATGGCAATCCTCCCTCTCCATTTTAATCCATTCTGTCTGTTGGGTAGAACTATCCAACCAATAAATCATATTCTTAATATGCACTGCCCAGTAATAATACATAAAATTCGGAAGTGAAAGTCCCCCGACCTCTTTTGGTTTACATAAGTGTTTTTTTTGTGATTCTATGTGATCTATAGTCTCAAGTATAATTAGTAATAGTAGAGTCTAATTTTTTTAAAAAATATTTTGGTATATATACCGGTATAGACTGAAATAGGTATAGTAATTGTGGTAGGAAGATCATTTTATTGAATTTATTCTACCTAATAATGATAAGGGGAGTGTTTTCCAAAATTTAATCAGCGTATTAAGTATAAAGGTATGAAATTAGCGTTGAATAATGCTTTATATTTTCTAGTAATCTGAATACCCAAATATTTAAATTTTTCTGTTGCGATTTTAAAGGGGAACTTCAATAAGCGTGTAGGTTCTTGAGGTTGTAATGTCATGATTTCACTTTTATTCCAGTTTATTCTATATCCAGAAAAAGACCCAAATTCCTCTATTAAGTTTAATCAATTTGGTATGCTCGTTTGTGACTTTGTAATATATAAAAGTATATCGTCTGCATATAATGAGATTTTATTCTTTGATTCCCTGGTATTCTAGCCCTGAATATTCGGATGAATTCTTATACTTTCAGCCAGGGGTTCTATCATAAGGGCAAATAGCAGAGGTGATAATGCACATCCCTGCCTATTACCCCTTGATAGTTGAAATTTTTGAGATAACATGTTATTAGTTAAAATTCTTGCCATCGGTTTATCATATAATAATTTTACCCATGTTATAAAATTCTCTCCCATATTAAATGTTTGTAGTACTTTATATAAGTATTGCCACTCTACCTGATCAAATGCTTTCTCTGCATCCAAAGAAATAATTGATATATCTTCTTCCTCTACTTTATGCGAGTACATTATATTAAACAGGCGTCTCAGATTATTAAATGAGTATCTTTTGGGTATAAACCCCGTTTGATCAGGGTTCATCAATTTACTAATATATTTGCTTAATCTTCTTGCTAAAATTTTCTGATCTGTATTTAAAAGTGATATAGCTCTGTATGAGCCCGGATCTTCTAAATCTTTATCTTTTTTTGGAATAAGCGTAATAGTTGATTCTGTTAGTGTTTCAGGCGGTTTATTTTCTTTAAAAGCATGGCAGTATAAATTAAATAAATAAGGGGTCGTTATCTCATGATTTTTTTAAATAAAATTCATTATTAAAACCATCTGGTCCCGGTCTTACCATTTTTCAGCGATTTTATTGTTTCACCTATTTCTTTGATTGTAAATTGAGCTCCTAGTTCCTCTTGTTCCAAAAGGTCCAGTATTGGAAGATTACAGTCATCTAGAAAAAAAAATATTTTACTATCTTCTATTTTAATTTTAGATGTATATAAGTTTTGGTAAAATTGAGCAAATCTATTATTAATATCTTTAGGTAAACCAAATAACCATATAAACCATATATTCCTAGTGGCGGCGTGGCTCTGGCTGCAGCGGCTCTCCGGCAGTCCTGTTTGTTTTGTGTTTTTTGGGTTGTTTATTTTCGTTTTGGTTAGTCTAGTTTTGGTTTTTAGTTTGTGTTTTTTGGGGGGGGGGGTTGAAACGGGGCTTGCTGTCTCTCCCTGCGGGGGAATGCGACTTTTTTTGTCGTATTCCCCTTCTCTGCCTCCGTCTGCGCTGAGGCCTAATGGCGGAGCTGGCGACCTCGAGGCTCAGGAGGCAGAGCCCGCCAGGACTCGCACTGAGCTCGCTCCCGTGAGGACGGCCCGGCTCGGGGCTGGAACAGGGCTTTCGTGAGGGGCTGTGACGGCCGGCCGGAGGAAGGAACGGTGCTCCCGTCGGAGTGGCCGAGCTCGGGAGGTACGGCGTTCCCAGCCCGAGGGAGAAGCGGCTCCCGGTCGGGGCGGCCCAGCCCGAGGGAGAAGCGGCGCCCGGTCGGGGCGGCCCAGCCCGAGGGAGGAGCGGCGCCCAGTCGGGGCGGCCCAGCCCGAGGGAGGAGCGGCGCCCAGTCGGGGCGGCCTGGCGCGAGGGAGGAGCGGCGGCCTGGCGCGAGGCTGAGACGGTGGCAGTACTCACGTGAGGGCGATCCGGCTCGGGGCTGGAACGATGCTCCGGGGGCTGGGACGGCAGTTCTGGTGGCGGTGGCCTGAGACCGGGGTTCGGCCGCGGGCCAGCGGCTGCGTCAGCAGGTCTGGTGAGCGGCAGCTTCGACCACCCCGGGCCGCGGTGTTTGAGCCGCGGGACAGGTTTTAACATCGCCCGGGGGGTATCGCCTCAGCGCAGAAGGAGAAGAGGAGGGAAGAGACTGCAGCCCTAAGATTGTTGCCTCCATCACAGTGAGGAGATGTTGGGTGGACTCACTGTGGTGGATGTTAATATGTGTTTATTGTTGTTTTTTATTGTATTGTATTGTATGTATGACTGCTTCAATTTCGTTCAGACTTCGGTCTGGATGACAATAAAAGGCTATCTATCTATCTATCTAACAATTACAGCACGGAAACAGGCCATCTCGGCCCTACAAGTCCGCGCCGAACAATTTTTTTTCCCTTAGTCCCACCTGCCTGCACTCATACCATAACCCTCCATTCCCTTCTCATCCATATGCCTATCCAATTTATTCTTAAATGATACCAACGAACCTGCCGCCACCACTTCCACTGGAAGCTCATTCCACACCGCTACCACTCTCTGAGTAAAGAAGTTCCCCCTCATGTTACCCCTAAACTTCTGTCCCTTAATTCTGAAGTCATGTCCTCTTGTTTGAATCTTCCCTATTCTCAAAGGGAAAATCTTGCTCACATCAACTCTGTCTATCCCTCTCATCATTTTAAAGACCTCTATCAAGTCCCCCCTTAACCTTCTGCGCTCCAGAGAATAAAGACCTAACTTATTCAACCTATCTCTGTAACTTAGTTGTTGAAACCAGGCAACATTCTAGTAAATCTCCTCTGTACTCTCTCTATTTTGTTGACATCCTTCCTATAATTGGGCGACCAAAATTGTACACCATACTCCAGATTTGGTCTCACCAATGCCTTGTACAATTTTAACATTACATCCCAGCTTCTATACTCAATGCTCTGATTTATAAAGGCTAGCATACCAAAAGCTTTCTTTACCACCCTATCTATATGAGATTCCACCTTCAAGGAACAATGCACGGTTATTCCCAGATCCCTCTGTTCAACTGTATTCTTCAATTCCCTACCATTTATCATGTACGTCCTATTTTGATTTGTCCTGCCAAGGTGTAACACCTCACATTTATCAGCATTAAACTCCATCTGCCATCTTTCAGCCCATTTTTCCAAATGGCCTAAATCACTCTGTAGACTTTGGAAATCCTCTTCATTATCCACAACACCCCCTATATTGGTATAATCTGCATACTTACTAATCCAATTTACCACCCCTTCATCCAGATCATTGATGTACATGACAAACATGTAGTATTAGTAATTCACATTTCTCTGATTTAATTTTAGTTATAGTATTTTCCTTTTCTTGTTTTTTCAATTGGCGAACAAAGCTTATGTGGTTTGTCACCAAACTGAAAATGTTCCTGTTTTGTAATTTGGAATAGTCTTATTACTCTTGCCGATAAAATTCGATTACGTTTAAATTTCAGTAATATTATTTTATTGTGTTTATCTGTCGTGGAATATTTGGCATTTTCCAACTCTAACTGTTTGATTTCTTGTTCTATCAACATTTGTTCTGTCTTATTCTTTTTATTTTGAAAACTTTGATATGAAATTATAATTCCTCTCATAAATGCCTTAAAAGTTCCCCATAATAAAGGAGGCAAAGTACCTGGTATATCATTTGTATCGAAAAAAAGTTTCATTTGTTGTTTTAAATATTGATAACCTTGCACATCATTTAAAAAATGTGTATTAAACTTCCAAAACATTTTTCTACCCGGCATTCCCTCAAATTTTACTGAGAATGTCAACGGAGAGTGATCTGAGATACTACTAATGTGGTATGTTGGGTTGTTTGTATATGGCATTAATTTCATATCCACTAAGAAATAATCAATTCTTGAATAAGTGTTATGTACCGAAGAGTAAAACGAGTATTCCCTTCCAACTGGATTAGCAGATCTCCATACATCTATTATATTAGTATTTTTTATATATGTATTTAGAAGTTCGCTTGTCTTAGATTTTAAATTACTCTTCTTTTGTTTTGCTGATTTATCTAGATATGAATCTAAAACACAGTAAAATTATCACATTTTGGTAATTAAACTGATATTATGTCAATAATTTTATCAAAAAATTGGGGGTTATCAAAATTCGGAGCATAAATATTTATCAAAGTTAGTGGGGTTGCATACATTTCTCCCGAAACTATAATATACCTTCTCTCTTTATCTGATATAGTATTCTTTAATTTAAAAGGAATACCTTTTCTAATAAGATTAGCCGTACCCCTAGATTTATAAGTAAATGAGGAGCAGTATGTTTGGCCTATCCAATTCGCCTTTAATCTCATTTGTGTTTGTTGTTTCATGTGTGTTTCCTGCAAAAACATTATGTCGCTTTTCGACGATTTTAGTTGGGCAAACATTTTACTCCTCTTAATTGGTTCGTTGGCACCCCTTATATTCCAACTACAAAATGTAATTCCTCCATTCTTTATTTGTCTATCGTCTTGCATTGTAAATCAAGGTAATATTCCTGAATCATATGGTGCAACCAAATACCTCAGAATTTTAGGAGTTGGGTGGTCATCCCGGGTTATTAGATTTATATTACATCTCCTTCTTGTAAAGTGCCTTAGAAAAAGAAAGAAAGAATGTGATATACAATTACTTTCAAAAAAAATAAACAGATAAAAATCTTGATTGTGCTTTTAAAAAAAGTGCTATTAAGGTATCTAAGGAAAGATACCTTAAGGACGAATAGCCATCAATGATGGCAAAAAATGTATAGACCTCCGTGATGTTGTTATACATTGAGCTCCTCCCCCTTGGTGAATCCTCATAAAAAGTTACATACCATTTCATATTTTGTCTTTTCTTATAGGAGTTTATCAAACCAGCGCCAGTGACAGCCGAGAGAATAAAAAAATTATCAGGAAGAGACATAAGGAGTAAAAAAAACACAAATATAGAACACAACATATACACGATTTTACTTCGGAGTGACGTGAGTGACTACGTGAAGAACCCGCTCAGTGCGCAGGCGCGCCATTACGCCAGCAGTGCAACAGCGGCTGCAACGTGAATAGGCGCTCACGCTACAGAATGAACCGGACCGTCAGGTGAGTACCCTGAGGTCGGGTTTTCTTTTACAGGGGAGCCTTTTTCTACTTGTGTTTTTTACAGGCAGAGAAAAAGGCTCTGGAACAAAACTGTCCCCCGTTCAAGGAGGAACGTTTTCCCGTCGGGGAGGGGGGCAGCAACAGGCGGTAGGTGCGTTACCCGGTGTTCCTCTATTCCCCGACACCGTGCCGAGCCCAGCCCGCTAGTACCTGAGAAGCGGACTGGATGCATAGCCACCCGAAGAGGCATCCGGCAGGTGTTCCCGATTTCGGACGGGACGTCTCTCCACCCGCAAGGGGAGAGAGAGAGCCACCTGAGCCGCTGGAGCGGCTCACGGAGCAGGTGCCTGCGAGACGCGCTGCTTGAGGGGCGCTCTTGCTACTACAAGGCACAAAAGCTCCAGAAGAAGGCGGTAGGAACAATTACCGGGCGCACCGCTATCCCCATCACCGCGCCGAGCCCAGTCCCGCTAGTGCATGAACTGCGGGCTGGATGTCTAGCCATCCGAACAGGCATCCGGCCGGTGGCGTCCGATTCGTCGGACGGGGACATGTCTCCACATAAATGGAGGAGAGACAGCCGCCTGAGCTGCATCCAACAGCTATTGGAGCAGCTCCAGCGAGATGCGCAGAAAGAGCGCTCTCGCGGAGGGAGGTCAGGCACCTCCGGGGTGCCTGTGTTTCATGCACTGCCCTCTGCTCCTTCATTACTGGAGGCTAGCATTGGTGACCAGGGCTGGGCTGGTCTGGAACAGGGGCAGGCGGACGAATTCGGGAGTATGCCAGGGGTGCAGGAACAGGAAGAGCTGTTGGGTGTGATGGACCGCTTTGTAGCAACCTCACGGGCTGGAGCACCGCTGGAACCAAGAATGGCGGCCAGCATCAACCATCTATCCAATAAACCATTACTGGAAAAGGTGCTCGCTGAGGTGCTGAAACAACACACAGCACCAGAAAACTGTGAGGCCCTCAAAGTAAAAAGTGTCAACAGCCAAATCTGGGGGCATGTGGGGTCACACATCCGGACCCAAGAACTCAAGCTACAGCGGATCCTAAGGCTCCTGACGTCGGCCATCACAGCCTTTGCTCGTTCCGTGGAGACCACGGAGATGGATACCTGCCAGCAGGATGTGCTGGCATTAAAGTGTACCACACAATTTGAGATCAACAATCTCCGGACGGAAATCATAAAACCTGCCCTCAATCCCAAATTTGCTGGCTTGTGTAAAGCCCCAGCTGCGGAGCCGGACGCGCTGCTATTTGGGAAAGATCTCAATAAAAAACTGAAGGAGATGGAGGAAGCATCAAAAACCTTCGGCCTAATGAGGGCAGGCCCCGGGACGAGCAAACCAAGACCTCCGATACCCAAGCGGCAGCACCCCACGGCATCCACCAGTCGACGTCCGCAATATGGGACTGGTGAACGCTTGGGGTCCGCACATTATCCCCAAAGATCTTTTTAGATCAGGGCCCGCAGCGGACCCTCTGGAAAATGCGCCTCTCCCCAACATCGCCAGCACGTCAGAACAGAACCTTCAGGAAAATGAAGAAACAGAATCGCCAATAACCATGGAGGTAGGTGGGTCTGGTTCCTACCAGCATATAGAGAATAAGGGTGCTTTATTAACAGGGGAGAGATTACACTTGTTTAAAGAAGCATGGGGTATGGTCACGAGTGACAAGTATATACTCAACAGCATTAGTGGATATAAAATACAATTCATGTCAGAAAAAACGCCGCCAGTTCAACATTGGCCCCAAAGGGTATGTCTCCCTCCGTCAAAGAGGCGTGAGGGACAAGCTGAACTGGTGAGACTTATCACAAAGGGGGTCATCGAAAAGACCAAACATAAACCTTTGGAATTTTTATCGAATATCTTCACTAAAACCAAAAAAGATGGTGGCTGTCGCATCATCATTGACCTAACATCACTAAACAAATTTGTTAAGTATATACATTTCAAAATGGAGACATTTGTTACTGCCAAACAACTGAATTCCAAAGGACACTTCATGGCAAGCATTGATCTTAAAGATGCTTACTATCTAGTACCCATATACAAGGATCATCGCAGATACCTAAAATTTATCTGGATGGTACAAAGCATTACCCTATGGGCTAACTTCAGCCCCAAGATTGTTCACCAAAATATTGAACCCACCCATGGCAATACTAAGAAAACAAAAACATATTGTCATGGCATATCTGGATGATATTCTGATAGTAGGGAAAACAATGGAATTGGCTGTGGCAACAGTATCAGTTACAAAACAGCTCCTCGAAACTCTGGGGTTCGTCCTACATCCAGATACATCTAAGTTGAAGCCATCCACTCTCATGGACTACCTGGGCTTCACAATTAACTCAGTCCATATGACTGGTACCTTGCCAAAGGCAAAAATGGTTGAATTAGCACAATCATGCAACAATTTAATGGTCAACGAGCGACCAACTATTCGACAAGTAGCAAGAGTAATTAGGGAAATCTGAGCAGCATTTCCCGCTACACAATTCGGACCTTTGCACTATCAAAAATTTACAGAGAGCAAAGGTACAGGCAATAAAACGACATACAGGTCACTATGATCGTGTCATGAAATTACCCACTGAAGCAATATCAGAGCTACAGTGGTGGGCAGAAAACGTTTGGCATAGTTTCAGCCCTATTGTTATCACTAACCCTACTTTAGTTATTCAAACAGATGCCAGTGCTCAAGGCTGGGGAGCGACTAACTCCATATCCAGCACAGGTGGTAGATGGACCAACCTAGAGTCATAATTACTACTTACACTGGGCATTAACTATCTCGAGATGTTGGGCGCCTTTTATCGTTTAAAAGCATATGTATCTAATATGCAGCACTTGCATGTTCGGTTACAAATTGATAAGTACTACGGTGATGGCTATATTAACCATATGGGTGGCATAAAATCATTATCATGCGACAAATTGGTCAACATGATTTGGCAATGGTGTGTCGAAAGACATATTTGGCTATCAGCTACTTACCTACCAGGTAAGCTAAACACCCATGCCATGAGAAAATTAAACGCCTGGGTTGCAAGTTTGAACAGACCTTACCTATATAACAATAACCATATAACAATTACAGCACGGAAACAGGCCATCTCGGCCCTACAAGTCCGTGCCGAACACTGTTTCCCTTATTCCCACCTGCCTGCACTCATACCATAACCCTCCATTCCCTTCTCATCCATATGCCTATCCAATTTATTTTTAAATGATACCAACGAACCTGCCGCCACCACTTCCACTGGAAGCTCATTCCACACCGCTACGACTCTCTGAGTAAAGAAGTTCCCCCTCATGTTACCCCTAAACTTCTGTCCCTTAATTCTGAAGTCATGTCCTCTTGTTTGAATCTTCCCTATTCTCAAAGGGAAAAGCTTGATCACATCAACTCTGTCTATCCCTCTCATCATTTTAAAGACCTCTATCAAGTCCCCCCTTAACCTTCTGCGCTCCAGAGAATAAAGACCTAACTTATTCAACCTATCTCTGTAACTTAGTTGTTGAAACCCAGGCAACATTCTAGTAAATCTCCTCTGTACTCTCTCTATTTTGTTGACATCCTTCCTATAATAGGGCGACCAAAATTGTACACCATACTCCAGATTTGGTCTCACCAATGCCTTGTACAATTTTAACATTACATCCCAGCTTCTATACTCAATGCTCTGATTTATAAAGGCTAGCATACCAAAAGCTTTCTTTACCACCCTATCTATATGAGATTCCACCTTCAAGGAACTATGCACGGTTATTCCCAGATCCCTCTGTTCAACTGCATTCTTCAATTCCCTACCATTTATCATGTACGTCCTATTTTGATTTGTCCTGCCAAGGTGTAATACCTCAGATTTATCAGCATTAAACTCCATCTGCCATCTTTCAGCCCATTTTTCCAAATGGCCTAAATCACTCTGTAGACTTAGGAAATCCTCTTCATTATCCACAACTATCTTGGTATCATCTGCATACTTACTAATCCAATCTACCACCCCTTCATCCAGATCATTGATGTACATGACAAACAACAAAGGACCCAACACAGATCCCTGAGGCACCCCACTGGTCACCTGCCTCCAACCCAACAAACAGCCATCCACCATTACCCTCTGGCTTCTCCCATTCAACCACTGCTGAATCCATCTTGCTATTCCTGCATTTATACCCAACAGTTTAACCTTCTTAACCAACCTTCCATGAGGAACCTTGTCAAAGGCCTTACTAAAGTCCATTTAGACAACATCCACTGCTTTACCCTCGTCAATTTCCCTAGTAACCTCTTCAAAAAATTCAAGAAGATTAGTCAAACATGACCTTCCAGGCACAAATCCATGTTGACTGTTCCTAATCAGACCCTGTTTATCCAGATGCTTATATATATTATCTCTAAGTATCGTTTCCATTAATTTGCCCACCACTGAAGTCAAACTAACAGGTCTATAATTGCTAGGTTTACTCTTAGAACCCTTTTTAAACAATGGAACAACATGCGCAGTACGCCAATCCTCGGGGACAATTCCCGTTTCTAATGACATTTGAAATATTTCTGTCATAGCCCCGGCTATTTCTACACTAACTTCCCTGAATGTCCTAGGGAATATCCTGTCAGGACCTGGAGACTTATCCACTTTTATATTTTTCAAAAGTGTCAGTACTTCTTTTACTTTGATACTCATAGTATCCATAACTACTCTACTCGTTTCCCTTACCTCACATAATTCAATATCCTTCTCCTTGGTGAATACCGAAGAAAAGAAATTGTTCAATATCTCCCCCATCTCTTTTGGCTCTGCAGATAGCTGCCCACTCTGTTTCTCCAATGGACAAATTTTATCCCTCGTTATCCTTTTGCTATTAATATAGCTGTAGAAACCCTTTGGATTTACTTTCACTTTACTTGCCAAAGCAACCTCATATCTTCTTTTAGCTTTTCTAATTTCTTTCTTAAGATTCTTTTGACATTCCTTATACTCCACAAGCACCTCATTTACTTCATGCTGCCTATAATTATTGTAGATCTCCCTCTTTTTCCGAACAAGATGTCCAATGTCCCTTGAAAACCAGGGCTCTTTCCAATTTTTACTGTTTCCTTTCAACCGAACAGGAACATAAAGATTCTGTACTCTTAAAATTTCACCTTTAAATGTCCTCCATTTCTCTTCTACATCTTTCCCATAAAACAAAATGTCCCAGTCCACTCCTTTTAAATCATCTCGCATCTCATCAAAGTTAGCCTTTCTCCAATCAAAAATCTCAACCCCAGGTCCAGTTCTGACCTTCTCCATAATTATATTGAAACTAATGGTATTGTGATCACTGGACCCGAAGTGCTCCCCAACGCATACCTCCGCCACCTGTCCCGTCTCATTTCCTAACAGGAGGTCCAGCACAGCCCCTCCTCTAGTATGTACCTCTATGTATTGCTGCAAAAAACTATCCTGCACACATTTTACAAACTCCAAACCATCCAGCCCATTTACAGAACGTGTTTCCCAGTCTATGAGTGGAAAGTTGAAATCTCCCACAATCACTACCTTGTGCTTACTACTAATATCTGTTATCTCCTTACATATTTGCTCTTCCAATTCTCGTTCCCCATTTGGCGGTCTATAATACACCCCTATAAGTGTTGCTACACCTTTCCCACTTCTCAGTTCCACCCAAATAGCCTCCCTAGATGAGCCCTCCAATCTATCCTGCCAAAGCACTGCTGTAATATCTTCCCTGACTAGCAATGCAACACCTCCACCTCTTGCCCCTCCAATTCTATCACACCTGAAGCAACGAAATCCTGGAATATTTAGTTTCCAATCACAGCCCTCCTGCAACCATGTTTCACTGATCGCCACAACATCATACTTCCAGGTGTCTATCCAGACTCTAAGCTCATCCACCTTTCTTACAATGCTCCCAGCATTAAAATATGCACATTTAAGAAACCCCCGTCTCTTCTTCTCTGTTTATTTCCTTTTCTTTCTTTCTCCTCTTGTGTCCGAGTGCTTCCCTTTTCTGCTTCCTGCCTCCCGTTCTGTCTACTAGCTTTCTCTATTTGATTCCCTCGCCCCAAACATTCTAGTTTAAAGTCTCCCCAGTGACCTTTGCAAATTTCCCCGCCAGGATATGGGTCCCCCTCGGGTTCAAGTGCAACCCATCCTTTCTGTACAGGTCCCACCTTCCCCAAAAGAAGTCCCAATGATCCAGAAACATGAATCCCTGCCCTCTGCACCAGTCTTTCAGCCACGCATTTATCCTCCACCTCGCTCCATTCCTACTCTCACTGTCGCGTGGTACAGGCAGTAATCCTGAGATTGTTACGTTTTTGGTCCTTTTCCTTAACTCTCCTCCCAACTCCCTTAATCCTCCCTTCAGGACCTCTTCCCTTTTTTTACCTATGTCATTTGTACTAATATGTACCACGACCTCAGGCTCCTCTCCCTCTGATTTCAGGATATCTTGGATGCGTTGAGACACGTCCGAGACCTTGGCACCAGGGAGGCAGACCACCATCCTGGTCTCCCGACTGCGTCCACAGAAACGCCTATCCGACCCCCTAACAATAGAGTCCCCAATTACTATTGCCCTCTTCTTTTGTTCCCTACCTTTCGGAGCAACAGGGCCGGTCTCTGTGCTGGAGGCCCGTCCGCTGTTGCTACCCCCGGGTAGGCTGTCATCCTCATCCGTACTCAAACAGGAGTACTTATTTGCAAGGTGTACCGACATTGGAGTACTGCCTCGTTCCTGCCTCTGCCCCTTGCCCTTCCTTAGCGTGTCCCACGTGTCTCTCTCTCGTGGTTTTGGAGTGACCACCTCCCTATAACTCCCCTCTATGACCTCGTCACTCTCCCTGACCAGACAGAGGTCATCGAGCTGCTGCTCCAGGAACCTAATACGGTCCCTTAGGAGCCCCATCTCTCTGCACCTGGTGCAGATGGGATTGTCCAAACAAACCATCACCACCATGTCGGCATCCCTTCGAACATCCACCAAGAGGCAGTACTTAACCAGCATCAAAAAAGGGAGAAGTACTGCCAGGAACCCGGGACAACATACGCAACAGCCACAGCCACCAACATACTGGAGTTCCTGGCCTATCTACACCACGATGTAGGGATCAGCTACAGTGCCATCAACACAGCGCAGAGTGCTCTTTCTGCTTATCTCAAACCAGCGCCAGGACAACAGGCGATTGGATCCCATCCACTGGTGGTAAAACTGATGAAGGGCATTTACAATATCAAGCCCTAAGCCCAGGTATACCCATATTTGGGATATCAGTGTGGTCCTGACATATATCAGGGAATGGCCACCAGCCAGATCCCTCGGCCTCGAGCAAGCTACACTAAAGACGCTCATGTTGATGGCACTTGTATCCGCTCAGAGGGTCCAGTCACTACACCTATTGCGACTGGACAACATAATCACAGCTCCAGACCAGATCTGTCGTTATCCAGCGACTGATCGAACAGAGCAGACCAGGAACACCTAATCCAGTCGTGGCTTACCCACCAGAACCACGGTTATGTGCCATGACCCACCTACTATCCTACATAGACACAACCAAAATATTCGAGGGAGATGAAAAGCCTTGTGGGTCAGTCACAAAAACCTTATGGTCGGGTGACGAGCCAAAACATTGCGAGATGGCTCAAGCAGGTGCTAGAAACTGCTGGGATAAACACTAACATGTACAAATGTTATTCCTCCAGGGCAGCATCCATGTCGACGGCTAAAGAATGGACATGCCTATAGACCACATCCTGGCTACAGCAGGATGGTGGGGGGGGGGGGGGGAGACCGTTCAGAAATTTTATAATAAGCCGTTGGCAAAACCTGGTTTATTTGCAGTAAAGACTTACGGACTGCAAATATTTTATTTAAGCCCAGGGGAGCAACTTAATTCTTTGTTGTTATTGTTTTTAAAAATACCATTGTGTTTTTCTACAAATAGACTCATTGGTTGATTACGATAACACTTCCTCCCTCAAGAACTTCGGCAGTGAGTGAAATGAAACTGTTACACGCTTTGAAATCACAGAGTTTTGAAATCTTCACGTAGTCACTCACGTGACTCCGAAGTAAAATAGTAAGATTAAACGAGAATTTACCAGTTTGAAGTTTGATCTGTATTTTATGAGGAGTTACGATGAGGGATTACGTGCCCTCCGCTCCCACCCTCATTATATGGATCAAACTAATAAATTGATGTCTCCTTATCTTTACTATGTTTACTTCAAATAACTGTGTCTATCCGTGATTCCACACCGCTGCTTGGAAGTATGCCGCCCCTGCGCACTGAGCGGGTTCTTCACGTAATCCCTCATCGTAACTCCTCATAAAATACAGATCAAACTTCAAACTGGTAAGTTTTCGTTTAATCTTACTATTATATAAGTATATATGTCCTTCCAATTTATCCAATCTTAATCTAATCTAAACTTTCCCATATATATCCACCCAGGATTCTTACATAATATCCCATTCTATAACTACCATACATCATACAAGCAGGTACCAAAGGGTTAACTACCGTACAAGCAGGTGCCAAGGGGTTAAACTTTGAGCTTTTCATCCAAGGTTGAATATAACCAAGCTCTCTGAATAACACATTCCAGCGAGATAAGCTTTATAATTGTCTGGGTAGCTCGGCCATTTTAATCAGTTCAAAACTCTGTAAAAAGTTCAAACTTCTTCCTTATCGGCAGCTTGCCCCGATGTTTTCTTAACGATAGCCTCTGCATACTGTAAAGCTTTTCCGGGATCTGCAAATGAGCGTTCAACGCCGTTATAAGATACCTTCATTTTTTCGGGAAAGTAAATTCCATATCTTACTCCCGGGACATCCCTCAAAGTGTGTCTTGCCGGTGTAAACAATCTCATTTTCTGGACTACCTCGGGAGAGTAATCGCGAAATATTCGCACATTATCCCCACGGTATGTCAGCTTCTTCCCATAAGTGATATTTTTCAATATAAATTCCACTGAAGAGATGTCACGGAATTTCACAATTATCTGTCTTGAATAATTTGTTCCTCTTGCAACAACCCAACTCGGTGAGCGACGTCTATTCTTGGTTCTTCCGACAGTTCAAAGACATCTTTGAGTAAATCAGTAACGAAAGTACATGCTTGAGATTCATGTCCCTCTCGTCCTTCCTTTACTCCTAGAATCCTCAAGTTATATCATCGAGTTCTTGCTTTCAGGTCCAGACATTTATCAGTCATTCTTCCAAGTTTTTCATCTTCAGTTTTCTGTGATTGTTTCAAACTCTTTATTTCCGAGACAATCTCTTTTATCTCATTCTCCATCTCTTCCATTATCTCATCCAGCTTTCCGATATCATCCTTTACACCTTTAAATTTCTTGTTGTAATCATTTTCAATTCTGACACACTCTGATTTTAATCTCTTATCAAATTCCTTATACTGCTTTTTCAGTTATTTTAACTCACTGCAAGTATTATCAATTTTTTGAGAGATTCTCTCCATGCTAGTCTCCATAATCTGCTTGTTACTCTCCATATGAGACTCCATACTTTGCATCCTCTCCAGTGTAATTTTGATTGTTGCAGTCACATCTAAAAGCATTTGCTTTACCTCCTTCTCCTTCTTGTCTCCTTTTGTTGCCATTTCAAGCAGAGACCCTTGGCTGTAAAATTCTTCTTCTTCTGAACCTTCTTCTGTCGTTTGCAGAGTATCCAATACTTTCTCGAGCTGAAGGCTGATAGTATTTTTCTCTGGCGCCCTTGAACGATTATCTCTGCTCATTTAAACTCCCGATTTCACCATTAATCTTCCCGATTTTCACGTCACCTTCTGAAGATATCACCCTTACACAACACCAGGCGACTCTGGTGAGTTTTTTTGAAATTGGTGCTGACTTAAAACGGCTTTTTACAATTTTTTATGGGGGAGAAGCTCAATGCCGCGCCTTAATACTCCATGACTCCACCGGAAGTCCTCTATTGGTGCTAAGCTTGCAAAAATATGTCTATTGGTTCTAAAGCTTGCAAAAATATGTCTATTGGCTCTAAAGCTGGCAAAAATATGTCTATTGGTTCTAAAGCTAGCAAAAATATGTCTCTATTGGTTCTAAGCTTGCAAAAATATGTCTATTGGTTATAAAGCTTGCAAAAAAACGTCTATTGGTTCTAAAGCTTGCAAAAAATTGTCTATTGGTTCTAAAGCTTGCAAAAAAAGTCTATTGGTTCTAAAGCTTGTAAAAAAATGTCTATTGGTTCTAAGCTTGCAAAAATATGTCTATTGGTTCTAAAGCTGGCAAAAATAGGTCTATTGGTTCTAAAGCTGGCAAAAAAATGTCTATTGGTTCTAAAGCTGGCAAAAAAATGTCTATTGGTTCTAAAGCTGGCAAAAAAATGTCTATTGGTTCTAAAGCTGGCAAAAAAAATGTCTATTGGTTCTAAAGCTTGCAAAAAATCTATTGGTTCTAAAGCTTGCAAAAAAATGTCTATTGGTTCTAAAGCTTTCAAAAAAATGTCTATTGGTTCTAAAGTTTGTAAAAAAAATGGCTATTGGTTCTAAAGCTTTCAAAAAGTGTCTCTATTGGTTCTAAAGCTTGCAAAAAAAATGACTATTGGTTCTAAAGCTTGGGTGTGGCTTGAAGTTGAAAGGCACTACTTACTGCAGATGGTGGCCTGGGTGCAATGGCTTGAAGTTAAAATGCATTACTTACTGCAAATGGGGGCGTGGGTGCATTGGCTTGAAGTTGAAAGGCACTACTTACTGCAAATTGTGGCTTGAAGTTGAATGGCACTACTTACTGCAAATGGTGGCATGAAGTTGAAAGGCACTACTTACTGCAAATGGTGGTTTGGGAGCTTTGGCTTGAAGTTGCAAGGCACTATTACTGCAAATGGTGGCTTGGTTGCTTTGGCTTGAAGTTGAAAGGCACTACTTATTGCAAATGGTGGCTTGGTTGCTTTGGCTTGAAGTTGAAAGGCACTACTTATTGCAAATGGTGGCTTGGTTGCTTTGGCTTGAAGTTGAAAGGCACTACTTACTGCAAATGGCTTGGGTGTGGCTTGAAGTTGAAAGACACCACTTACTGCAAATGGTGGCATGAAGTGGAAGGACACTACTTACTGCAAATGGTGGATTGGTTGCTTTGGCTTGAAGTTGAAAGGCACTACTTTTGCAAATGGTGGCGTGGGTGCTTTGGCTTGAAGTTGAAAGCACTACTTACTGCAAATGGTGGCTTGGGAGCTTTGGTTTGAAGTTGAAAGGCACTACTTACTGCAAATGGTGGCTTGTTGCTTTGGCTTGAAGTTGAAAGGCACTACTTACTGCAAATGGTGGCTTGGGTGTGGCTTGAAGTTGAAAGACACCACTTACTGCAAATGGTGGCATGACGTTGAAAGACACCACTTACTGCAAATGGTGGATTGGGAGTTTTGGCGAAGTTAAAATGCATTCCTTACTGCAAATGATGGCTTGGGTGTGGCTTGGGTGTGGCTTGGGTGTGGCTTGAAGTTGAAAGACACCACTTACTGCAAATGGTGGCATGAAGTTGAAAGGCACTACTTACTGCAAATGGTGGCTTGTGAGCTTTGGCGAAGTTAAAATGCATTACCTACTGCAAATGGGGGCGTGGGTGCATTAGCTTGAAGTTGAAAGGCACTACTTCCTGCAGATGGTGGCTTGGGTGCTTTGGCTTGAAGTTGAAAGGCACCTCTTACTGCAAATGGTGGCATGAAGTTGAAAGGCACTACTTACTGCAAATGGTGGCTTGGGAGCTGTGGTTTGAAGTTGAAAGGCATTACTTACTGCAAATGGTGGCTTGGGTGTGGCTTGGGTGTAGCTTGAAGTTGAAATACACCACTTACTGCAAATGATGGCTTGGTGTGGCTTGGGTGTGGCTTGACGTTGAAAGACACCATTTGCTGCAAATGATGGCTTGGTGTGCCTTAGGGGACTAGGGGAAAATAAGTGTTCGGCACGGACTTGAAGGGCCGAGATGGCCTGTTTGCCCTGCTGTAATTGTTATATGGTTATATGGTTATACCTGTAAGCCAACTTTCAGTGACCGGTGTACAAGGACGCCCAGGTCTCGCTAATGGTGGCTTGGGAGCTTTGGCTTGAAGTGGAAAGGCACTACTTCCTGCAGATGTGTGGCTTGGGTGCTTTGGCTTGAATTTGAAAGCACTACTTACTGCAAATGGTGGCTTGGGAGCTGTGGTTTGAAGTTGAAAGGCATTACTTACTGCAAATGGTGGCTTGGGTGTGGCTTGTGTGTGGCTTGGGTGTGGCTTGAAGTTGAAAGACACCACTTACTGCAAATGTTGGCTTGGGTGTGGCTTGTGTGTGGCTTGAAGTTGAAAGACACCATTTACCGCAAATGATGGCTTGGTGTGGCTTGGGTGTGGCTTGAAGTTGATAAACACCACTTACTGCAAATGATGGCATGAAGTTGAAAGGCACTACTTACTGCAAATGGTGGCTTGGGAGCTTTGGCTTGAAGTTGAAAGGCACTACTTACTGCAAATGATGGCTTGGGTTCTTTGACTTGAAGTTGAAAGGCACTACTTACTGCAGATGGTGGCTTGGGTGCAATGGATTGAAGTTAAAATGCATTACTTACTGCAAATGGGGGCGTGGGTGCATTGGCATTAAGTTGAAAGGCACTACTTACTGCAAATTGTGGCTTGAAGTTGAAAGGCACTACTTACTGCAAATGGTGGCATGAAGTTGAAAGGCACCACACTGCAAATGGTGGCTTGGGAGCTTTGACTTGAAGTTGAAAGGCACCTCTTACTGCAAATGGTGGCTTGGGAGCTTTGATTTGAAGTTGAAAGGCACCACTTACTGCAAATGGTGGCATGAGGTTGAAATGCACTACTTACTGCAAATGGTGGCGTAGGTGCAATGGCTTGTAGTTAAAATGCATTACTTACTGCAAATGGGGGTGTGGGTGCATTGGCATTAAGTTGAAAGGCACTACTTACTGCAAATGGTGGCATGAAGTTGAAAGGCACTACTTACTGCAAATGGTGGCGTGGGTGCATTGGCTTGAAGTTGAAAGGCACTACTGTAAATGCACTTACTTCCTGTTTGCACTGTATATTGATTTTAGATAAAACGCTACCATTTACGGCTGTGATTTTTGGCCATCTTACTCAGTCCCCCCTCCGCAGAGCAGGTGCAGATAATTCTTCCCATGAATGAAAAATAAGTGTTATTAGTTTTTTTTTAAATGTTGAGAATCACTCTCCTGTCAATCACTCCATGAAAGCCACATCTTTTCCGGTGGGGGGAGGGGGATGGGGTTAGAAAACCGGGAAATGTGGGTGTGGCTCAGTCTCTGCAAGATGGAGGAGGGAGAGGTCACAACTCGCTGTCTTTAGTGGCTTTGCACCCTATTTCAAATGGTATGAAACTGCACTTGAATGTGGTGGCCTTGCACCCTGCTAGAAGTGGTAAGAAACTGCACTTGAATTTGGTGGTCTTATACCCTGCTTGAAATAGAATTTCAAGGGTTAGCCGTGAGTCAACTACCAGCCCACCAGCCGTGAGTGAGTTGCCAGCACAACAGGCTTGATTGACTGAGACGCTAGCCCAAGAATCCATTTGGCGCACAATTTGTATACTAGCCCTCTAGAAACCAGTCCCTTCGGCCCACAACACCCATACTAGCGCCCCAGAAAGCCCCCCCCCCCCCCCCAACTGGCCACCAATATTAGAATTGGTGGAGAGGTGGAATATTGCGTTGGATGACCAGCCCTCCTGTGTGATGCTGGGACCCAACGGTTCCCACTTAGTCTAGTTTATATATATTATACTGCATCTGCCACGCATCTGCCCACTCACTCAACCTGTCCAGTACATCCTGCAACCTACTAACATCCTCTTCACAGTTCAAACTGCCACCCAGCTTTGTGTCATCCGCAAACTTGCTAGAGTTGCTCCTAATTCCCTCTTCCAAATCATTAATATATATGGTAAACAGTTGCGGCCCCAATACCGAGGATGTGTTGGGATTTTGAAGAACCATAAGTCGAATCAGGCCCCAGCGCTTGACACATCTATCTATGTTTATTGAGAGGCTAGATAGGAGATTGATAATAGACAATAGGCAATAGGTGCAGGAGTAGGCCACATCGGCCCTTCGAGCCCGCACCGCCACTCCGGCGATTGTGCAATCCTGCTAATTCTAGACCTCCGCGCAGCATTTGATACAGTGGACCACACTATCCTAATTGACAGTCTCCGGTACGGTTTTGGTATTCATGGTACTGCCCTGAGCTGGTTCGTCTCCTACCTCAAAGATAGGAGTGTCTCTACAAACATAGGCAACTCTTTCTCCTCCTCAGTTAGCCTTTGCTGCAGGGTTCCACAAGGCTCCATCCAAGGCCGCAATTTATTCTCCCTGTATATGCTCCCCTTTGACCGTCATTCAAAGAGACGGCATTTCCTTCCACTGTTACGCAGACAACTCTATCGCCCCCTGAAACCCAACAACCGATCAAATCTACTCAGCCTTATGCTCTGCCTCGCGGATATAAAATGTTGGATGGCCCAGAAATTCCTCCAACTAAATGAGAGCAAGTCTGAGGTCATCCTACTCGGCCCCTCGGACTCCATCAAAACGATAGCAGGCAGCCTTTGAAGCCTTACCCCTTACTCCTTTGCCCCCCTTGACTTTCAGAAGGCTTTCGACAAGGTTCCACATAAGAGATTACTATGCAAACTTCAAGCACACGGTATTGGGTGTTCAGTATTGATGTGGATAGAGAACTTGCTGGCAGACAGGAAGCAAAGAGTAGGAGTAAACGGGTCATTTTCAGAATGGCAGGCAGTGACTAGTGGGGTGCCGCAAGGCTCAGTGCTGGGACCCCAGCTATTTACAATATATATTAATGATCTGGATGAGGGAATTGAATGCAAGATTGCAGATGACACGAAGCTGGAGGGCAGTGTTAGCTGTGAGGAGGATGCGAGGAGGCTGCAAGGTGACTTGGATAGTTTGGGTGAGTGGGCAAATGCATGGCAGATGCAGTATAATGTGGATAAATGTGAGGTTATCCACTTTGGTGGCAAATACAGGAAAGTAGACTATTATCTGAATGGTGGCCGATTAGGAAAAGGGGAGATGCAACCTGACCTGGATGTCATGGTACACCTGTCATTGAAAGTAGGCATGCAGGTGCAGAGGGCAGTGAAGAAAGTGAATGGTATGTTAACTTTCATAGCAAAAGGATTTGAGTATAAGAGCAGGGAGGTTCTACTGCAGTTGTACAAGGTCTTGGTGAGACCACACCTGGAGTATTGCGTACAGTTTTGGTCTCCTAATCTGAGGAAAGACCTTCGTGCCATAGAGGGAGTACAGAGAAGGTTCACCAGACAGATTCCTAGGACGGCAGGACTT
Source organism: Amblyraja radiata (assembly GCF_010909765.2). Lineage (NCBI taxonomy): Eukaryota > Metazoa > Chordata > Chondrichthyes > Rajiformes > Rajidae > Amblyraja > Amblyraja radiata. The sequence goes on along the minus strand of NC_045974.1, from coordinate 45,987,527 downwards.
TTAGATGAAGAAAGACTGGATAAACTCGGCTTGTACTCGCTAGAATTTAGAAGATTGAGGGACGATCTTATAGAAACTTACAAAATTCTTAAGGGGTTGGACAGGCTAGATGCAGGAAGATTATTCCCGATGTAGGGGAAGTCCAGAACAAGGGGTCACAGTTTAAGGATAAGAGGGAAGTCTTTGAGGACCGAGATGAGAAAATCATTTTTTACACAGAGAGTGGTGAATTTGTGGAATTCTCTGCCACAGAAGGCAGTTGAGGCCAGTTCATTGGCTGTATTTAAGAGGGAGTTAGATGTGGCCCTTGTGGCTAAAGGGATCAGGGGGTATGGAGAGAAGGCAGGTATGGGATACTGAGTTGGATGATCGGCCATGATCATATTGAATGGCGGTGCAGGCTCGAAGGGCCGAATGGCCTTCTCCTGCACCTATTTTCTATGTTTCTATGTTTACTCAAACCTCACGTTAAAAACCTTGGCATAAGCTCAGGGGCGACAACGCTTTTGCGGTTGCAGTACCTATACTATGGAACGGCATCCCTCTTCCCATCAGACCTGCCCCCTCCATCAACACTTTTTAGACTTAAAACTTATTTATACTCACAAGCGTTTCTTGAGGTCCTCTGAGGGAGCGCGGTATGTGTGTATTTATGAATGTATTGTTAGATTTATGTACCCCTGTTTGTAGTACGTTAGTACCTGCACTGATGTAAAGCACATTGGTCAACGAGAGTCATTTTTACATGTGCTATAGAAATAAAATTGACTTGACTTGACTTGACTTGACTCACTGTGACTATGGCAGATCATCCACGTTCAGTACTTCATTCCTTCTTACCACATCCCCTACTCCGCTATCATTAAGAACTCTACCTAACTATCTCTTGAAAGCATCCAGAGAATTGGCCTCCACTGCCTCCTGAGGCAGAGAATTGAACAGATTGACAACACTTATTGTTATTTGCTTGCTGTGCGGGAACCCCGTCCGCCATCATCCAGACCCTATGCTCCACCACTTCAGTTCCAGCCGTTCGCTGCCGAACCTTCTACCGATCCCGCATGCCCCATACTCCTCACATGTCCCATACTCCTCCCAGAGCAGCGGCCGTGACTAACCACGGGATTGCCCCTCCTGCACACTCCCCCTTTCGGCCACCGCAAGCCTCTCCCGCGGCTTTCTCGCTTCCGGGTTCACCCCCTCCCTCTAATCCTTCTGGTGAACGAGGGGAGGACTTGGTCCGTACGCGTTCGGGCCGCATCAGTAGACCGCCTGATAGATATGGCGAATTTGTTTAACTTTAATGGCATGGGTGCTCACTATACTCACTCTTTAAGGGTGAAGGATGTAGATTGGTTCATGCATGCAACCAATCATATATAGGTTAGAATCATTAACCCCGCCTTACTATCTCATTTATATTAACACCCACTTCCTGTACTACGCAGTTCGGGTAGCAGTCAGGATGCAGTGAAACCAACATTCTACTGTACTGTTAAAGTCTGTATGTGGATTAAAGATGATATTAGATTACATGCCGTGTATATGTCATATTTACACTGGGTAAAATCGTTTTTCCTCAATTACGTTCTAAGTGGCCCATCCCTTATTCTTAAACTGTGGCCCATGGTTCTGCACTCCCCCAACATCTGGAACATGTTTCCTGCCTCTAACGTGTCCTATTCCTTAATAATCTTATATGTTTCGATAAGACCCCCTCTCGTCCTTCTAAATTCCAGAGTATGCAAGCCCAGCCGCACCATTCTATCAACATATGACAGTCCCGCCATCCCGGGAATTAACCTCGCTGAGATCTTGACAGAGATGTGTGTAGTCTCTTGTCCCTATGGACAGGTGAATTAGCCTTTAAGAAGGGGCTCGACCCGAAACGTCACCTGTCCCTTATCTCCAGAGATGCAGTCTGACCCGCTCCTGTTTTTTCTGTCTATCTTCGATTTAAACTAGCATCTGCTGTTCCTTCCTAACCATGTAGTTACGTGTTGAATAAGTGCAACAAAGATATAGGAGAACATTAAAGGCCGGAGAGCTTTATATCATCGTATGGATATTATTGGCCAAGATTGTAGTGTGAGTAATTCTCATTCAGGAAACCATTAAGTTATTGAGGATTGTCCACACGAGTTTGATTCACATGCAGCTTCACATTCAAATATTTTCATTGCCATTTGTACTAGGATGCACTGAAACTCATTGCGTATTTACAACAATAAAAACAACAACGAATGGAAAATAGCAGAATAGTTCAACGGTTGTAATGCAATCTGAAGTATTTAAAACACTAAATTGTAATAACGGAGGAGCTGAAGATGCCGAGGCTAATGCCCCTGTCCCACTCAGGAAACCTGAACGGAAACCTCTGGAGACGTTGTGCCCCACCGAAGGTTTCCGTGCGGTTCCCGGAGGTTCCGGGAGGTTTTTGTCACTCTCCCTACCTGCTTCCGCTACCTGCAACCTCCGGCAACCACCTGCAACCTCCGGTAACCGCACGGAAACCTTGGGTGGGACGCAAAGTCTCCAGAGGTTTCCGTTCAGATTTCCTAAATGGGACAGGGGCATTAAGACTGAGAGCAGGTGACAACACCTCCGGGATTTCGTTGCGAAATATATATTCACAGAATCATAATGCCATACAATACCTAAAACTGATCCTTCGGACCAACTCGTCCATGCCGAACAATATGTTCTGTCTAAGCTAGTCCCATTTACCCGCGTTTGGCCCTTATCCATCTGAACGCTTTCGAGCAGTGTATCTGTCCAAACGTATTTTCAATATTGTTATCTACCTCTGGTAGCTCGCTCCGCCCACCACCCTCTGTACACAAACGTTGTCTTTCTGAGTCATGTTGAATACTTCACCTCTCACTTTAAATCCATATCTTCTAACTCTTGATTTCCTGTTCTGGGAAAGCCAATGAGTCCATTCGATTTACTCCCCTCCTGATTTTAGACACCTACAGAAGATCATACCTCAGCCAGTGACGTTACAAACAATAAATTCCTAGTTTGCCCAAATTTTCCATATGGCTGAGGCCCCTGACACCTGGTAACATCCTCGTCAATCGTCACGGCAGCATTTCCAAGGTAATTACATCTTCCCTATAACGGGGTGACCAAAACTGAACACAGTACCAAATGTGCGGTCTTACCAACGTCTTGTGCATCTGTAACACGACGTATACCTTATATACACGAATCCCTGTATAATTAGGGAAACATTACCAAAACACGTCTTTAACACCCTATCTACATGTGAGAACACGTTTAGGGAACTGTCTGCTTGTATTCCCAGATACCTCTACTCTACAACACTGCTCGGGCAGTTCTGCCGCGATGTTCAACTTACTCGACAACGTAACCCGCCTTAATTTTCCCCAGAACTATCTTGCCTGCGGCGTCGAGGTCAAGGATGATGGTCTACGTTCCGTTGACACAGAACGAAGACGTCTCAGCGTGCGTTTGTTTAACGTGGACTTGATATTACACTCAGATTCAGATTCAACTTTAATTGTCATTGTCAGTGTACAGTACAGTGACAACGAAATGTACATAACTCCAGGAAGCACACGGTCGTTCATAAATCAATCAACTAGTTCCAATGCAAGATGTTAAAGTTTGATAACTTATCACAGACAAGTCAAACACAGAGTAAGGCAAGATTATTTTATTCACCAGCGGGAGCGTGCTGAAAGCTATACACCTTAGATATCATTTCGCACAACTCTCCGAACAAAGAAAAGTTAGTACAGTTATAGTTATTTCTTATCAATAACAAACCCACTACTGATATAGCATGATTGAAAAATTATGTAGCCTTACAGGAAATAACTTGGCTGAGGCATATGCACATGTTTCTAATGTATGCATTCATTTTAGTTTCTTGACCAAGTCTTTAGACAAAGAAGGACAGTCGACTATTTTTTGTCAATTTAGTTATAACAGATGAGGCACCGAGCATCGTCTTTTCAACAATGTTTTCTCATCTAAAATTTACATTGTTGTTAATAGAGAGCTAGAGACCACTTACAAAGTTTCTACTTCTCAAATACCTGTTAGAAAACGACTGGAGGATGAATTTCTTAATATTTTGTTAAATAAACTGTATTAACCCCTTCATTCCCTCCTTTTATCATAAAAATGACAACATTCACAGTATTCGGTGTCTACGTATTGGCGGCAAGAAATTAATCAATATAATTAAAGCAATGATCAACATAAAGGTATATCCGAAATGTATCACAATACCCCAAACTCCACCAAACCAACGGCAAGGCCACCATTCCCATTTTTCTCACCATATCAATGCATGTCAATACCAACCCTACGAATCGTCCTTATATCTAGGGGAAAGTGGGTAGCAAGGTCAGTGATATTAGAGGATTCATTAGGGATATAGGTGCAACACTCTCGTCCTATTATAGCACAGGCGCCCCACATTTCTGCCAAGATGAAGGCTAATGCCATACAAATTTGCGAAGCAAAAATGCGGATGGCAACCATTTCTGCTGAAAGAGAAGTTATGGCCATCTTTGTTCCTGATAACCCAATGCCAGTTGCATTCGCCAGTGAGTCCACGACGGAGGTCATTCTAAGCAACTCCCTAACCGAATTGGCTGGCCCATACATGGGAAAAACGATCATCCAAAACCTCTGAGCTTTCGAGATACCCCTTTTGACTCTCGGGGTATTGGCTACCTCTTCAAGATCCTGAACCATTCTCATGCAAGGAACCATATAGGCTAGATAGCAACAACCTCTCCAGTGGTTGATCTTTCCCCACTTCCTTTCCCAGGAGTTGTAGTCACTCGGTGGCATCCCTGGCACCAATGGATATGCTCATGGTCCAAACACAAAGTATGTTCCATTTACTAGTCACCGTGGTCCTTGAGGAGTGATTGTGAAGACTGAGATGTTTCCCAACTATATCCCGTTCTCGGTGTTGTTCCACTCCATGTAGTATTTACAGGTTTAGGGAGATTGCTTATTATACTCAAACGGGGTATTTTCTATACCCTAATTTCAAACGGGGGTGTGTGCCATCCTTTAAAATTGTTATACTTGTGTTTCCTGTGCGTGTCAGTACCATTCCCATATGCTTGCGAGATTACTTGGTAACTGCTGGACGCCGTGACGTTGCGAAAACTGAGTAGGGCCATAGGCTTTCACTTGATTTAGGGGTATTGGCACAAGCGATACGCCTCTCCTGCTGTTGTGCACACCCAATGGTAACTTCCATTTCCCCTGCGAGCAAACTCATAATTCATAGCCAAAAATATGTTAGTCCCGGCCATCTGGATAATTCCCAGAACATCTAGGAAGGTTATTAATCTCATTGTCTTTTTTCCTGTACCGTATCCTTTTCCAATCGGTTAGGTGTTCACAACAAGGATGAACTTCGACTTTCACGGCCGCAGGTGCAGTCAGCAGTGCATCGGAGGGCTCCTTCAACCGTGCTCCTGGTTTCATTCGATCCAAATTTCTTATCAGTACGTAGTCTTCTGGTTGTATGGATTCATCATTATGGTCATCTGGTAGTGGTTTCTGTGTTTCCAATACATGTGAATGCAAAAACTGACAAAGTTTGGGTTACTGTGCATATGTAATACGTTCCTCATTAAGGGCATGAGATCAAAACTAACTTCCGTTTTTGCAAATGCTCCCCAAGGATGATGTAATGGTCGCCCATATATAATGTCTGCAGGCCTACGTTTAATAGCATTGTGTTGAATAACTATCATCTCAAAAAGGGCGAGGGGAAGAATCTTAATCCAACACTGTCCCATTTCTCCCATTAACTTAGTCAATTTGGTCTTGAATGTCCCGTTTGCCCTTTCGACTATACTAGAAGCCTGTGGGTGGCGAACACAGTGAAATTGTTGTTTGATATTGAGATATTGGCATATTTCCTTATTAAAGTGAGGACCATTGTCGGAACTGATCGTGGTTGGCAATCCAAAGCGGGGTATAATTTTTCTTTGTAACAACATTACAGTGATTTCTGCTGTATTATTTGTTGTAGGCAAAGCTTCAATCCACCTGCTAAATACATCAACATTCACTAAACAATATTTGTAATAATGTGCGCGCGACATTTCCATAAAGTTTATCTGTATGCATTAGAAACATAGTAACGTAGAAAATAGGTGCATGAGGGGGCCATTCGGCCCTTCGAGCCAGCACCGCCATTCATTGTGATCATGGCTGATCGTCCCCTATCAATAACCCGTACCTGCCTTCTCCCCCATATCCCTTGACTCCACTAGCCCCTAGAGCTCTATCTAACTATCTCTTAAATCTATCTAGTGACTTGGCCTCCACAGCCCTCTGTGGCACAGAATTCGATAAATTCACAACACTCGGTGAAAAAGTTTTTCCTCACCTCAGTCTTAAATGCCCTCCCATTTATTCTAAGACTGTGGCCCCCTGGTTCTGGACTCGCCCAACATTGGGAACACTTCAAATGGTCGAGATGGCATAGGAGTGACTCCCTTAGGAATTTTAATCGCTTTGCCATGATTACTTCGTTGACATATCCCACACTCAGAGCCTAGTTTGAGCGCCTCCTGTCGAATTTTCGGGTGCCACCATGTTTCCTCAGACATGTTAACCCTTCAATAGACCATCGACAATAGACAATAGACAATAGATGCAGGAGTAGGCCATTCGGTCAAAAACGAAAATGAATGCATATAGTTGAAACATGCAGATGCCTGAGCCAAGTTTGGAGAATACAGGACGACAGATGGCACAATAGGCTAAGTGTTCGGCTGGCAACCGGAAGGTAGCTGGTTCGAATCCCGCTTGGAGTGCACACTGTCGTTGTGTCCTTGGGCAAGACACTTCGCCCACCTTTGCCTGTGTGTGTCCTTGGGCAAGACACTTCACCCACCTTTGCCTGTCTGTATGGAAGTAATTGTGTGAAGCACTTTGGGGTCAATGCAAGTTGACTAAAAATGTGCTATATAAATAAAGACATTATTATTATTATTATTACTACTGATATTACTGAGATTACTGATAATAGACAATAGACAATAGGTGCAGGAGCAGGCCATTTGGCCCTTCGAGCCAGCACCGCCATTCAATGTGATCATGGCTGATCATCCCCAATCAGTACCCCGTTCCTGCCTTCTCCCCATATCATATAACCATATAACCATATAACAATTACAGCACGGAAACAGGCCATCTCGACCCTTCTAGTCCGTGCCGAACACGTATTCTCCCTAGTCCCATATACCTGCGCTCAGACCATAACCCTCCATTACTTTCCCGTCCATATAACTATCCAATTTATTTTTAAATGATAAAAACGAACCTGCCTCCACCACCTTCCCTGGAAGCTCATTCCACACAGCCACCACTCTCTGAGTAAAGAAGTTCCCCCTCATGTTACCCCTAAACTTCTGTCCCTTAATTCTCGTCATGTCCCCTTGTTTGAAACTTCCCTACTCTCAGTGGGAAAAGCTTATCCACGTCAACTCTGTCTATCCCTCGCATCATTTTAAAGACCTCTATCAAGTCCCCCCTTAACCTTCTGCGCTCCAAAGAATAAAGCCCTAACTTGTTCAACCTTTCAATACAATACAATACAATACAATTTATTGTCATTTGAGCCTCAGTGAGGCTCAAACGAAATTCTGTTTCCACAGCCATACAAACAAAGACAATTCCTAGACATACACACAATTTAGTTCACACAAACATCCATCACAGTGAACCTACTGTGATGGAAGGCAAAGACTTTTCTCTCCCCTGTTCTCCATGTCTCTCCCGATGTCCAAGCCCCAGGCGGGCGATGATAAGTCCCACGGCCATTTTAGGCCGTGTCGGGCGATTTACGGCCCCGCTCCCGGTCCAAATGTCACAAAGTTGGAGCCCCCGGCGGGCGCTGGAATGTCCCACGGCCATGAAGCCGTGCCGGGCGATGTACGTCCCAGCTCCGGGAGTTAATGGAAAGGATCTCTGTAACTTAGTTGTTGAAACCCAGGCAACATTCTAGTAAATCTCCTCTGTACTCTCTCTATATTGTTGACATCCTTCCTATAATTAGGCGACCAAAATTGTACCCCATACTCCAGAATTGGCCTCACCAATGCCTTGTACAATTTTAACATTACATCCCAACTTCTATACTCAATGCTCTGATTTATAAAGGCCAGCACACCAAAAGCTTTCTTTACCACCCAATCTACATGAGATTCCACTTTCAGGGAACTGTGCACAGTTATTCCCAGATCCCTCTGTTCACCTGCATTCTTCAATTCCTTACCATTTACCATGTACGTCCTATTTTGATTTGTCCTGCCAAGATGTAGCATCTCACACTTATCAGCATTAAACTCCATCTGCCATCTTTCAGACCACTCTTCCAACTGGCATAAATCTCTCTGTAGACTTTAAAAATCTACTTCATTATCCACAACCCCACCTATCTTAGTATCATCTGCATACTTACTAATCCAATTTACCACACCATCATCCAGATCATTGATGTACATGACAAACAACAGTGGACCCAACACAGATCCCTTTGGCACCCCACTAGTCACTGGCCTCCAACCTGACAAACAACCATCCACCATTACACTCTGGCATCTCCCATTCAGCCACTGTTGAATCCATCTTGTTACTCCATCATTAATACCCAACCATTGAACCTTCTTAACAAACCATCCATGAGGAACCTTGTCAAAGGCCTTACTGAAGTCCATATATACAACATCCATTGCTTTACCCTCATCAATTTCCCGAGTAACCTCTTCAAAAAATTCAAGAAGATTAGTCAAACATGACCTTCCAGGCACAAATCCATGTAGACTGTTCCTAATTAGACCCTGTTTATCCAGATGCTTATATATATTATCTCTAAGTATCCTTTCCATTAATTTGCCCACCACTGACGTCAAACTAACAGGTCTATAATTGCTAGGTTTACTCTTAGACACATTTTTAAACAATGGAACAACATGCGCAGTACGCCAATCCTCCGGCACTTTTCCAGTTTCTAATGACATTTGAAATATTTCTGTCATAGCCCCTGCTATTTCTACACTAACTTCCCTCAATGTCCTAGGGAATATCCTGTCCTGACCTGGAGACTTATCCACTTTTATATTTCTCAAAAGTGTCAGTACTTCCTCTTCTTTGAATCTCATAGTTTCCATAGCTACTCTACTTGTTTCCCTTACCTCACATAATTCAATATCCTTCTCCTTGGTGAATACCGAAGAAAATAAATTGTTCAATATCTCCCCCATCTCTTTTGGCTCTGCAGATAGCTGTCCACTCTGACTCTCTAATGGACCAATTTTATCCCTCGTTATCCTTTTGCTATTAATATAGCTGTAGAAACCCTTTGGGTTTACTTTCACCTTTCTTGCCAAAGCAACCTCATAACTTCTTTTAGCTTTTCTAATTTCTTTCTTAAGATTATTTTTACATTCTTTATACACCTCAAGCACCTCATTTACTCCATGCTGCCTATAATTATTGTAGATCTCCCTCTTTTTCCGAACCAAGTGTCCAATTTCCCTTGAAAACCATGGCTCTTTCCGATTTTTACTATTTCCTTTCAACCGAACAGGGACATAAAGATTCTGTACTCTTAAAAGTTCACCTTTAAATGTACTCCATTTCTCTTCCACATCTTTCCCATAAAACAAAATGTCCCAATTTACTCCTTACTCCCCTGATTCCGCTATTTTTAAGAGCCCTTTCTAGCTCTCTCTTGAAAGCATGCAGAGAACCTGCCTCCTCCTAGCTTTGAAGCAGAGAATTCCACAGACTCACCACTTGTGTGAGAAAAAGTGTTTCCTCGTCTCCGTTCTAAATGGCTTATTCCTTATTGTTAAACTGTGGCCCCTGGTTCCTGACTCCCCCAACATCGGGAACGTGTTTCCTGCCCCTAGGGTGTCCAAGCCCTTAACAATCTTATATGTTTCAATAAGATATCCTCTCATCCTTCTAAACTCCAGAGTGTACAAGCCCAGCTGCTCCATTCTCTCAGCATATGACAAATAACTTGTTATTGGTTTAGCTTGATATGGTTGTAGCCTTCCTTATTTCCTGTAATTGCCTGTCCCACTTTGGAAATCTGAACGGAAACCTCTGGAGACTTTGCGCCCCACCGAAGGTTTCCGTGCGGTTCCCGGAGGTTGCAGGTAGTTGCCGGATGTTGCAGGTAGTGGAAGCAGGTAGGGAGACAAAAACCTCCGGGAACTTCCGGGAACCGCACGGAAACCTTGGGTGGGGCACAAAGTTTTCAGAGGTTTCCGCTAAGGTTCCCTAAGTGGGACAGGGCATAAGGCTACAGAAATGTTCAATCATACTATAACAGACTTATTAGGTGTGTTTAATGATAAGAAATAACTATAACTGTGCTAACTTTTCTTTGTTCGGAGAGTTGTGCGAAAGGAAAACTAAGGTGTATATCTTTCAGCACACTCCCGCTTGGGAATAAAATAATTTTGCCTTTGTGTTTGACGATACCCGGACGTGGCGCCGACGGACGAGAAGCAGAAGCAAAGAAGTCGAATCCAAAGAACCGCATTCCTCGGGACAGCCTCCACTCTCCCACAGCCACCCTTCACGGGCTGCGGGTCGGGTGGAGCGGAGGTGTGGGACAATGTTCATCCCTTCACAGTGATGTGATGGACGCGGGGGTCTGGACCAATCGCTGACATGTCCCGCTCCCTGGCAACGTCATGTCCGTTATTGGACGTTTCTGTTGAGTGGCAGTCGGTCCGTTGTCTTGAAGGCGACGCCGCCTTTTCGGTAGGTGGCGTTTCGACAGAGCGGCCATTCGTTAAGTTGGCTTTTAGGCGACGCAGCTTTTCACTTCGTTGGTTTTTAGGCGTCCCGTCCTTTCGGTTAGTTTCCATTTGGGCGTCCCATCCTTTCGGTTAGTAGGCGTTGCGTCATCGTACTCTTTCGGTTTATTGGCGATACGGCCTCGTTTCCATTCAGTTATTTTGCTTCAACTTCTTTCCTTCGGTCTCTCGTCCGTCGGCGCCACGTCCGCGCACGGTGTTTGACATTTCTGTGATAAGTTATCGAATATTAACACAGGGAACCAAAACGATTGGAGCTGATAGATCTGTTACAGCCTTCATCCGCCTTCACAGCCGTTGAGTTCAAGATAACATCGTCCGCCTGGCCCGCCGTCCGCCTGGCCCGCCGTCCGCCTGGTCCGCCGTTGATGGTTCATAGTCTGGACCCTCATCCTCTACGTTATCGCCGTGGGTGGCCCTACCTGAAACTGGTGCTTCCGACGGCATCGCCATCGGAGTCATGGGGTCACGCAAGCCTCTTCACCACGACAAGGTAAACGATCTGAAGAGGTGCCTGCAGCACCCATATGCTGGAACATGGCAGTGGTATCCCTTGGCTAGGTTTCAGTAATTGCTCTAATGTTCCAGTTGCATATACCTTTAACCACCCAGACTTCATCAAACTTACGTTATGTTTCCTGCGTTTAAATTTAGTCCAACCAACTTTCATTGCACTTGCCGTGCTCCACTACATGCTGCCTACAGAAGTTCCTGTTATTGATTCATGTGTCAAATTACAGCCTCTTTCCTGCCGTGCTACTGTCATCCGTCCCAATCAAATGCCAATCCATTTCCAATGCTCCAGAGTAGCATCCTTAATCTTGCACGCCGTGATATCGTTCCCGCTCCAGGTCAGGTGCACTCTGTTCCTTTTCTACAAGTCAAGTCTCCTCCAGAAAAATCTGAACCCGTGGTCTCTGCAGCAAATGGTCAGTAATGCATTCAGCTGTCCTATGTTCGTATTGCTCCCTCACCAGCAGTTAGTATGCGGAGAAATCCGATGATTACTGCTATTGAAATAATACCTTGAAAGCCTTAGTTTACGTCCTATCTTTATTCGGCGGAACCTCGTCCCTTTTCATAACTGTGCAATTTTTGCCCATGTGTATGACGTCTGGCTGCTCATCCTCCTCCATTGAGCATATCCGGCCGCCTCTCCGAGACATGCTTGGCCTTGCTATGGTCTGTAGTCAGATTGGTGCTATATATTCTCCTCTCGGTCCGCCAAGCTACGGAATCTGCTATCTGACTTCAACCGAATCCAGCTCTTTAATGTTGCTGCTTTTATTCCAGTGACAGAAATGAAGGTTAATTGTCAGTGATTATCTAACGAGTAACTTTCGCAAGATATGCCCACTATGGTGTAAAATGTCGGAGAGGCATGTCCCAATGATCTAAGTGTCCAGGTTGCATCTGAAATGCATTGTAATACATTTTAGACAATATATAATAGGCAATAGGTGCAGGCGTAGGCCATTCGGCACTTCGAGCTAGCAACGCCATTCAATGTGATCATGGCTGATCAACCCCAATCAGTACCCCGTTCCTGCCTTCTTCATATATCCCCTGACTCCGCTAACTTTAAGAGCCCTGTCTAGCTCTCTCTTAAAAGTATCCATGGCTGGGCATTTTATCTGAAATTACCGTTCCCAGAGCTATAAACATCTAGCAGTACTCCGTCCAATTCCACGATGTGACGGTGTTGAAACAAGACCACGTCAAATATCCCTTGACAATATTTTGTAAATCGTGAAAGATTCCACGTGTTTAAACACCTTCTACCCCGGTCACCCCAGGACTCCTCTCACTTTTTAAAAAAACCTAATCAATGGCTATTTCACCTTTGTCGCCAAGAGCACTGAATACGATATTTGTTTTTCCTGTGCCTGCGTAATTTTAGGATTCATTATTTTTAATCTCGTGCTATGGTAAAAATGTTGATAGCTCTCGCCGAACAAAATAATACCGGTGTTTCCCTAAAACAACATTCGCTACAGAGCTGTCTGGCAATGTCCCATGAATGCAGATTACATAACGACTTCATAATAGAATATTGACTGACTTTGGTTGCTACTTGAGAGAAGCATGCCCCTGTGTATAGCTAGTCATAGGTAATGTCGCTTCTATTTTGGTCGGAATGTATCGTGGCCCATGGAACAATCCGCTGCTGACTATGCTCAATCTGTTCGAGGCATTTCGCAGATCGGATTTGTCACAACGATCATTGCGGCTCTGCAACTTTCATTTTGCACTCGGTAATCCATAGTCGTTTCCGATATTCTGTGCGAGTTAGTAAAATGACAATACTAAATTTACACTTATCTTCAAAGGCCACAAGCGAACCTCATCCTTCCAGGCATTTCTATGAGAAATATTGTGAACATATGGTGGAGGGGGGGGGGGGGGGGGGGGGGGGGGGGGGGGGGTGGAGAGTGCACTTGTCTACGTGGGCATTTGAAAAAGTTGCCATGGTAAACTGTTCGAAAAGATTAAGATGCAAGGAATTTATTGTGACTTCGCCGTATATATATTTATAACTGCCATACTAATAGAAGGCAGGGGTGGGCGATTGCTATCTTCACGTAGCGTACCTTGTTTCGACTAATGCAATAAACACGACGTGTACAAACACTATCAAATACAACAAGTTGACCTACAACTTTAGACTGCACGCGCTACGCAAGAAGAAGAATAAAATAAAAACGGTAGTGATGGTCGGGTGTTATTCTGGGAGAATGCTATGACCATTAGCATTCCGCAAGGATTTATGTTGGGACCTTTGTTGTTTGTAATTTATATATACGACTTGGAAATAAATAAAAATGGGTTGATCAGTACGGAATCAGGTGTCGCCGAGGTTGCGGAGTGGCAGGCGGACAAAGCTTATAACGGTAGGTATATCCGCTACAGAAATCGGCGGTAAAATGACAGGTGAAGTTCAATCCTTGCAAGTGTGAGGTTACTTAAGTTGCGTCAAATGTAAGGAAAATATATGCAGTTAATTTTAAGATACTGAACAACGTTGGTGTACGGATGACCTAAAGACTTAGCTACTGTATGTGGCAACGTAAGCAGATAGCATGGCAAAGAATGTGTGTAACATGCTTTCTCTGATTGACCGGAGTTACAGAAATCCAGATTGCGAGAATGCTCCGAAGTTTGCAAAGTCGTTTTTATAACAGTCTTCAGGAAGTGCGGTTGTGGTTAATGCTTTTGGTTCTGGAGCAGCAACAAGTTTTCATTTGTCTTTTTTTCTAGGTATGTTGCAGTTTTATAAATTTCAGGATGTTACGTGTAATTTCTGTTTATTTTTGTATGTTTTCAGATGTCCACATGAATGTCGTGTTGTTGCAAGCAAAACATCTCATTGTTCCCGTACCTCACCCTGTGTGTGAATCTGACAATAAACGTAAAATGTAACTTTATCGTCCACAGCAATGTTGCTGACTCACTTGGCGGTGCCCGCTTTTCTTTACACATTCCGGGATATTCCCTTCTAATTCCAACTAGTTTTATTGGAGAATTGTAGTGTGGATAGGTCTGTGGTTCCGTTGTTCTGTGCCGCTCGACGCCATAGCAAATGAGGGCAGCACCAGGACGGCAAAGTTTTCTAAACCAACATGTAGAGAAACCAATGAGAGAACAGGCTAATCGAGACTGGGTATTGAGTAATGAGGAAGGGTTAATTAGCGAACTTGTTGTGCGTGGCCCCTCGGGCAAGAGTATGGTTGAGTTCTTCATTAGGATGGAGAGTGACATAGAAACATAGAAACATAGAAAATAGGTGCAGGAGTAGGCCATTCGGCCCTTCGAGCCTGCACCGCCATTCAATATGATCATGGCTGATCATCCAACTCAGACATTGTTGATTCAGAAACAAGGGTCCTGAACTTAAAGAAAGGTAACTTTGAGGGTATGAGCCGTGAATTGGCCAAGTTAGACCGGCAATTGATTCTTAAAGGGTTGACGGTAGATACGAAATGGAACGCATTAAAAAGGCTGCATGGATAAACTACAACAATTGTTCATCCCAGTTTGGCAAGATAATAAATCAGGGAAGGTAGTGCATCCGTGGATAACAAGGGAAATCGGGGATAGTATCAAAACAAAAGATGAAGCATACAAATTAGCCAGAAAAAGCAGCCGACAGAGGACTGGGAGAAATCCAGAGTCCAGCAGAGGAGGACAAAGGGCTTAATCAGGAAAGGGAAAATAGTTTATGAAAGAAAACTGGCAGGGAACATAAAAACTGACTGCAGAGGTTTTTATAGATATGTGAAGAGGAAAAGATTAGTTAAAACAAATATAGGCCCCTTGCAGTCAGAAACAGGTGAATTGATCATGGGGAACAAGGACATGGCAGGCCAATTGAATAACTACTTTGGTTCTGTCTTCACTAAGGAAGACATAAATAATCTGCCGGAAATAGCAGGGGACCGGCGGTCAAATTAGTTGGAGGAACTCAGTGAAATCAGGTTAGCCGGAAAGTGGTGTTAGGTAAATTAAATGGATTAAAGGCCGATAAATCCCCAGGGCTAGATAGGCTGCATCCCAGAGTGCTTAAGGAAGTAGCCCCAGAATTAGTGGATGCATTAGTGATAATTGTTCAAAACTCTTCAGATTCTGGAGTAGTTCCTGAGGATTGGAGGGTAGGTAATGTAACCCCACTTTTTAAAAAGGGAGGGAGAGAGAAAACGGGGAATTACAGACCAGTTAGTCTAACATCGGTAGTGGGGAAATTGCTAGAGTCAGTTATTAAAGATGGGATAGCAGCACATTTGGAAAGTGGTGAAATCATTGGACAAAGTCAGCATGGATTTATGAAAGGTAAATCATGTCTGACAAATCTTATATAATTTTTCGAGGATGTAACTTGTAGAGTGGATAAAGGAGAATCAGTGGATGTGTTTTATCTGGATTTTCAGAAGGCTTTCAACAAGGTACCACATAAGAGATTAGTATGCAAACTTAAAGCACACGGTATTGGGGGTTCAGTATTGATGTGCATAGAGAACTGGCTGGCAGAAAGGAAGCAAAGAGAATGAGTAAACGGGTCCTTTTCAGAATGGCAGGTAGTGACTAGTGGGGTACCGCAAGGCTCAGTGATGGGACCCCAGCTATTTACAATATATATTAATGGTCAGGTCGAGGGAATTGAATGCAACATCTCCAAGTTTGCGGATGACACGAAGCTGGGGGGCAGTGTTAGCTGTGAGGAGGATGCTAGGAGGCTGCAAGGTGACTTGGATAGGTTGGGTGAGTGGGCAAATGCATGGCAGATGCAGTATAATATGGATCAATGTGAGATTATCCACTTTGGTGGCAAAACAGGAAAGTAGACTATTATCTGAATGGTGGCCAATTAGGAAAAGGGGAGATGCAACAAGACCTGGGTGTCATGGTACACCAGTCATTGAAAGTAGGCATGCAGGTGCAGCAGGCAGTGAAGAAAGTGAATGGTATGTTAGCATTCATAGCAAAAGGATTTGAGTATAGGAGCAGGGAGGTTCTACTGCAGTTGTACAGGGTCTTGGTGAGACCACACCTGGAGTATTGCGTACAGTTTTGGTCTCCTAATCTGAGGAAAGACATTCTTGCCATAGAGGGAGTACAGAGAAGGTTCACCAGACTGATTCCTGGGATGTCAGGACTTTCATATGAAGAAAGACTGGATAGACTCGGCTTGTACTCGCTAGAATTTAGAAGATTGAGGGGGGATCTTATTGAAACGTACAAAATTCTTAAGGGGTTGGACAGGCTAGATGCAGGGAGATTGTTCCCGATGTTGGGGAAGTCCAGAATAAGGGGTCACAGTTTTAGGATAAGGGGAAAGTCTGTTAGGACCGAGATGTGAAACACATTTTTCACACAGAGTGGTGAATCTGTGGAATTCTCTGCCACAGAAGGTAGTTGAGACCAGTTCATTTGAGGCCAGGCTATATTTAAGAGGGAGTTAGATGTGGCCCGTGTGGCTAAAGGGATCAGGGGGTATGGAGAGAAGGCAGGATACTGGGTTGGATGATCAGCCATGATCATATTGAATGGCGGTGCCGGCTCGAAGGGCCGAATAGCCTACTCCTGTACCTATTTTCTATGTTTCTAAAAGTGTAATTATCTAGTTCATTTCACACCAGTCAATATAGCGAGAGGCAGATCCAAAGTTTATATTCGGGGCATGATGTCGTCGACCGCTGAGAGTCATCCTATATCTATCTATATTACTAAAAGTCTGTTCTTGACCGGTTTTGGCCATCTGTGCTGCGATTTCCGAGAGAACGCCGCGACCTACGGCCGTCATTTTTGGCCACCTTGCTCAGAGCCCCCCTCCGCCGCTTGTGTGCCGAGGATTTTACCCGTCGATTAAAAACGACAGTGATATTAATGTTTTTACAAAATTCCCCATTCTCTCTGCTGCTCCCGCTGGCGGCAGGGGGAAGGACTATAAAACCAGGAAGTGGTGTGCCTCAATCAGTGTCTGCAAGCTGGAGGAAGGCAGAGGGTCACGTTTCTCTGAGCTGTGAATAACACTGAACACATGTCTACTCAAATGTAAGTGTCCTTAGTGGTTTAAAATGCTTGCAGAATGTGTCTATTGGTTCTAAAATGTTTGCAAAAAGTGTCCATTGGTTCTAAAATATTTGCAAAAAAATGCATATTGGTTCTAAAATGTTTGCAAAAAGTGTCTCTTTTAGTTCTACAATGCTTGCAGAATGTGTCTATTGGTTCTAAAGCTTGCAAAAAACGTGTCTATTGGTTCTAAAGCTTGCAAAAAAAATGTCTATTGGTTCTAAAGCTTTCAAAAAATGTCTATTGGTTCTAAAGCTTGCAAAAAGTGTCTCTATTGGTTCTAAAGCTTGCAAAAATGTCTATTGGTTCTAAAGCTTGCAAAAAATGTCTCTATTGGTTCTAAAGCTTGCAAAAAAAGAGTCTATTGGTTCTAAAGCTTGGAAAAATATGTCGATTGGTTCTGAAGCTAGCAAAAATATGTCTATTGGTTCTAAAGCTTGCAAAAAAAGTCTATTGGTTCTAAAGCTTGCAAAAAGTGTCTCTATTGGTTCTAAAGTTTGCAAAAAGTGTCTATTGTTTCTAAATATTGCAAACATGTCTCTATTGGTTCTAAAGCTTGCAATAAATGTCTCTATTGGTTCTAAGCTTGCAAAAATATGTCTATTGGTTCTGAAGCTTGCAAAAATATGTCTATTGGTTCTAAAGCTGGCAAAAATATGTCTATTGGTTCTAAAGCTGGCAAAAATATGTCTCTATTGGTTCTAAGCTGGCAAAAATATGTCTATTGGTTCTAAAGATGGGAAAAATATGTCTATTGGTTCTAAAGATGGCAAAAATATGTCTATTGGTTCTAAAGCTGGCAAAAATATGTCTATTGGTTCTAAAGCTTGCAAAAATATGTCTATTGGTTCTAAAGCTTGCAAAAAATGTCTATTGGCTCTAAAGCTTGCAAAAAAATGTCTATTGGTTCTAAAGCTTGCACAAAAAAAGTGTCTATTGGTTCTAAAGCTAGCAAAAAAATATCTATTGATTCTAAAGCTTGCAAAAAATGTCTATGGTTCTAAAGCTTGCAAAAAGTGTCTCTATTGGTTCTAAAGCTTGCAAAATAATGACTATTGGTTCTAAAGCTTGGGTGTGGCTTGAAGTTGAAAGGCACTACTTACTGCAGATGGTGGCTTGGGTGCAATGGCTTGAAGTTAAAATGCATTACTTACTGCAAATGGGGGCGTGGGTGCATTGGCTTGAAGTTGAAAGGCACTACTTACTGCAAATTGTGGCTTGAAGTTGAATGGCACTACTTACTGCAAATGGTGGCATGAAGTTGAAAGGCACTACTTACCGCAAATGGTGGCTTGGGAGCTTTGGCTTGAAGTTGAAAGGCACTATTACTGCAAATGGTGGCTTGGTTGCTTTGGCTTGAAGGTGAAAGGCACTACTTACTGCAAATGGTGGCTTGGTTGCTTTGGCTTGAAGTTGAAAGTCACTACTTACTGCAAATGGTGTCTTGGGTGTGGCTTGGGTGTGCCTTGAAGTTGAAAGACACCACTTACTGCAAATTGTGGCATGAAGTTGAAGGGCACTACTTACTGCAAATGGTGGATTGGTTGCTTTGGCTTGAAGTTGAAAGGCATTACTTACTGCAAATAATGGCTTGGGTGCTTTGGCTTGAAGTTGAAAGCACTACACTGCAAATGGTGGCTTGGGAGCTTTGGTTTGAAGTTGAAAGGCACTACTTACTGCAAATGATGGCTTGGGTGCTTTGGCTTGAAGTTGAAAGCACTACACTGCAAATGGTGGCTTAGGAGCTTTGGTTTGAAGTTGAAAGGCACTACTTCCTGCAGATGGTGACTTGTGTGCTTTGGCTTGAAGTTGAAAGCACTACTTACTGCAAATTGTGGCTTGCGAGCTGTGGTTTGAAGTTGAAAGGCACTACTTACTGCAATTGGTGGCTTGGGTGTGGCTTGAAGTTGAAAGACACCACTTACTGCAAATAGTGGCTTGGTTGCTTTGGCTTGAAGTTGAAAGGCACTACTTACTGCAAATGGTGGCTTGGGTGTGGCTTGAAGTTGAAATACAACACTTACTGCAAATGGTGGCATGAAGTTGAAAGACACCACTTACTGCAAATGGTGGATTGGGAGTTTTGGCGAAGTTAAAATGCATTACTTACTGCAAATGATGGCTTGGGTGTGGCTTGAAGTTGAAAGACACTACTTACTGCAAATGATGGCTTGGGTGTGGCTTGGGTGTGTCTTGAAGTTGAAAGACACCACTTACTGCAAATGGTGGCATGAAGTTGAAAGGCACTACTTACTGCAAATGGTGGCGTTGGAGCCTTGGCGAAGTTAAAATGCATTACTAACTGCAAATGGGGTGCTTGGGTGCTTTGGCTTGAAGTTGAAAGGCACCTCTTACTGCAAATGGTGGCATGAAGTTGAAAGGCACTACTTACTGCAAATGGCGGCTTGGGAGCTTTGGCTTGAAGTTGAAAGGCACTATTACTGCAAATGATGGCTTGGGTGTGGCTTGAAGTTGAAAGACACCTCTTACTGCAAATGATGGCTTGGTGTGGCTTGCGTGTGGCTTAAAGTTGAAAGACACTACTTACTGCAAATGATGGCTTGGGTGTGGCTTGAAGTTGAAAGACACCACACTGCAAATGGTGGCATGAAGTTGAAAGGCACTACTTACTGCAAATGGTGGCTTGGGAGTTTTGGCTTGAAGTTGAATGGCACTTCTTACTGCAAATGATGGCTTGGGTGTGGCTTGAAGTTGAAAGGCACTACTTACTGCAGATGGTGGCTTGGGTGCAATGGCTTGAAGTTAAAATGCATTACTTACTGCAAATGGGGGCGTGGGTGCATTGGCATTAAGTTGAAAGGCACTACTTACTGCAAATTGTGGCTTGAAGTTGAAAGGCACTACTTACTGCAAATGGTGACATGAAGTTGAATGGCACTACTTACAGCAGATGGTGGCGTGGGTGCATTGGCTTGAAGTTGAAAGGCACTACTGTAAATGCACTTACTTCCTGTTTGCACTGTATATTGATTTTAGATAAAACGCTACCACACGGCGGTGATTTTTGGCCATCTTCCTCAGTCCCCCCCTCCGCTGAGCAGGTGCAGATAATTCTTCCCATCAATGAAAAATAAGTTTTATTAGTTTAAAAAAAGATTTTGAGAATCTCTCTCCTGTCAATCACTCCATGAAAGCCACGCCTTTTCCGGTGGGGGGGAGGGGTTATAAAACCCGGAAATGTGGGTGTGGCTCCGTCTCTGCAAGATGGAGGAGGGAGAGGTCACAACTCGCTGTCTTTAGTGGCTTTGCACCCGACTTCAAATGGTATGAAACTGCACTTGAATTTGGTGGCCTTGCACCCTGCTAGAAGTGGTAAGAAACTGCACTTGAATTTGGTGGCCTTATACACTGCTTGAAATAGAATTTCAAGGATTAGCCGTGTCAGCTACCAGCCCACTAGCCGTGAGTGAGTTGCCAGCACAACAGGCTTGATTGACTGAGACGCCAGCCCAAGAATCCATTTGGCGCACAATTTGCATACTAGCCCTCTGGAAACCACTCCCTTCAGCCCACAACACCCATACTAGCGCTACCCCCCCCCCCCCCAAACTGGCCACCAATGTTAGAATTGGTGGAGAGGTGGAATATTGCGTTGGATGACCAGCCCTCCTGTGTGATGCTGGGACCCAACGGGTCCCACTTAGTCTAGTAAGAAATATATCTCGCATGGTACACATCATACCAAACCACCAATTGATTATGTTTTGAGCTCCTAGCAATGTTTCCAGTCTTACTGTGAAATGGCGGACCTGAGCTACGGAACCAGTTGTTTCAAGAGTTAAGTTTTTTTTAGTGTGTGGCCATAATGACCTCGTTTTATTCTTCGAACACGGTTTCATGATGCCGGGTGTTGCGGTTTACATATCTGCGTTTCCGTAAACCGTGTGCACAGGGTAATAGGATTAACAATATCCGTAAAGCCAAAGGTAGACAAAAATGCTGGAGAAACTCAGCATTTCCTTTCGGGACGAGACCCTTCTTTCGATATTCCAGCATCTGCAGTTCCTTCTTAAAAACCAGTAAACACAAACGTTATTTACAAATCGTTATTTTCTGTATATTCTGTATACATTATCTGCTACGATGAGTAGAGCGGGAATGGTAGCAATAACCTCGGTCACTCTGTGTACTTGGTCATTTGCACGAGTATTATGGACACAGTTTCAGTGACTGGGAAATCTAGACAAAGGTCATGAAATGACGTGATTGTGGAGACTGAATCACTAAAACAGAGAAGCTAAAATTAATCGAGGATTGTCGATAGAGTATGGCCTACCCTAATATTGTGGGTGTAATATTAGGAACAACAGTAATTATGCATAAGGTTAAGGACCGTGAATTGTGCGCACAAGGTCACAATCAATGGACGTTGAGGACACAGAGTAAATGACTAGGCGCTCTGTGGGGACGCTTACCGTGGCATTACATGTCGATGGTCAGCATCGTTGGCGACCAACAGAAAAAAGGGCCAAAAAAAGGTGCCACTATGTAGGTTTCGAGCATGCGGATGAGAATCTGAATGTATGGGTCTCCTTACTGGACTACGGGGTCCGCAACTAGCCGTTACTGATGTTGGCGAACGAACTTAAGAATAAAGTGAAGCACCGATGTGATAGGATATTTTACCGCACTTACTAGCTGCTTCCTAAACTTGGATTGAGTCGCTGCATAAATATACGTGTTCGTGCAGCAGCTGAAGTTTCGCAGCAAATATCCGACTTCTTGAAATATAAACTCAGATCCATTCCTATCTGATCCCGCAATAGTATAATAGACTACTTCTAAAACATACGTCTGCCACAGCAGTATGAAACTAGCGGAAAGAGTGAGTAGTAAAACCATAGACCTCCGCCTGCTCTCCATCTCTGGGTCATTGATATTGTTTCCCTTGTTCTGACCCTTCAACGCTTTACGGACCCGATTGGCCAATAGCACGTGTCTGAATGTCAACACATTGAGTGATAAGACAACAGCGAAAGGGATCAATGGAGTTAAAGCCACATCGAGCCAATCAAATGTCATCCATCCTAGTTCAATATAGTAACTATCTTTCCATACACAAAACCACTGTATGTTGTCGATAACCTCTCCAGGTTCCTCTGTGAAATAAATGGGAATGTTTTCCAAACAGATCACAATTCCAGTTGCTGTTAGCACCACACCAGCAGTTTTCTCAGTACAGTATTTTCTTTTCAGCCTCTGACAACAAATGGCGACAAATCGATCAAAGGTGAAAGCGACGGTGAACCAGACGGAGCAATCT
Organism: Amblyraja radiata; assembly: GCF_010909765.2. Taxonomy (NCBI): domain Eukaryota; kingdom Metazoa; phylum Chordata; class Chondrichthyes; order Rajiformes; family Rajidae; genus Amblyraja; species Amblyraja radiata. Next base: position 45,964,826 of record NC_045974.1, on the reverse strand, counting down.
GTGGCTGCATACGACAGAACATACAGAACACTGCAAACGGGAGTGATGTCCAGGAACGTCCCTGGGAAATAGAAATATTTCATTCGATACAAAATGACCTCAGTGACAATGACAAATAAATCCGCCGTTGCCATGGCCACCAGGTAGCGAGTTGTACATCTGGAGAGGCCGCATTTCCCCCGAGACAGGATCACAACTGCCACAAAATTCACTGCAGAAAAAGCAAGAGAAAATAAACTAAAATAATTGCCGAATATTCCATAGTCTGTTTGGAAGAAATGGCTTGCAAAAAAACAAAACTATGCACAGCGGTTGAAGGATAGACAAAAAAACCTTACCCGCAGCCTCAGCACACGAGCGAGAAGAGGGCGGGAGGGCGTGGTTAAACGAGTGAGGGTGCAAGTGTATGATAGCGTATACGCGCACGCGAGAAAGAAAGAGAGGGAGAGAGAGAGAGAGAGAGAGAGAGAGAGAGAGAGAGAGAGAGAGAGAGAGAGAGAGAGAGAGAGAGAGAGAGAGAGAGAGAGAGACGGGAGAGAGAGAGAGAGAGAGAGAGAGAGAGAGACGGGAGAGAGAGAGAGAGAGAGAGAGAGGAGAGAGAGAGAGAGAGAGAGAGAGAGAGAGAGAGAGAGAGAGAGAGAGAGAGAGAATTCGGCAAGTAAGATTCCAAATGTGATCAGGATAAGGTTTCTGCATTGTAAAAGCGTTCCGACGTGTTCCTTTTGGGAGAGGTGATCATTCCTAGCTCTGTTGACGAGCACAGTACATTTCAGCTAAATTCAACATCACCGGAATCTTCAGTGATCCATTGAAACGGGTATTATGTTTGTTCGGTTGAACGAACATAATACGCACAGAACACTTATTGCGTACTATCAAATTCACGATCTGCTCATTAATTGTCTGCGAACGTTCACCTTGAGCACTCTATGTCGGTCTGTCTATCACACTCACCAGGAACTCCAATCGCTGCAATAATGACGTAAAGTATTTTCTCCACGCTACGGTATTTCTCAACGTTTTCCATGGGAAGAGATGTGACCACCTGCACTGCCGATAATGGCTCCCAATGGCCTTCTGAATGGATGCTTTCTTAACGGTTTTTATATGTTGCGTGATCTCTCCGGGGACATCACAGATCCAACTCTGTTAAAACAAAGGTTTCTGAAATGTGAACAAACATATGACGCGAGAGGAGTCAATTCCCCGCGGGGCAGATTGTGTTCGGAAGTTTAAGTTTGGAACTTCAATGTCTGGAATATCTGATCGCACACAATGTGTGAAAATGGCATCTCACACCTTAAGGAACAACCGATACTTTTGTTCTGCGATTAGGTGTCCTTGCCCTGCATTGTCTGTTCTTCCTCTGACTTTATTGTTTCAGTTTACTTTATTAATTTAGTTTAGTTTAGTTGAGAGATACAGCGCGGAAACAGACCCTTCGTTCTACCGAGTCCGCACCGACCAACGACCCCCACACAGTAACACTACCCAACACATACTTGAGACATGTTTACATTTATAAAAATTATACCAAGCCAGTTCACCTTTGGAGTGTGGACTAAACAGAAGTTTACGAATTTCATTCAAATATGTTTTAGAATGACAAATTAAGAAATTCAATTCAAACCCCACGCAGGTCACGGAGAGAACGTACAAACTCCATACAGACATTAATGATTGTTTTATGTTTTCATTAAGTGTAGAAAGGAACTGCAGAGCTGGATTATACTGAAGATAGACACAAATTTCTGAGTAACTCAGCGGGTCAGTCAGAATCTCTGGAGAAAAAGTGGGTATGTTTTTTGGGTCGGGACCTGAAACATCACCTATCCCTTTTCTCCAGAGATGCTTTCTGACCTGCCGAGTTTCTCCAGTTACTACTTTGCGTCTATCTTTTGTTTTCATTAAGTGCTCCTTTTGTAACACGTTACTGGACCTTAGTGTATGAAACCTTAAAAAACAGCAACTTGATCCTTACTTTAAATATTTTCTCTTTGGTACCTTGTTCAGATCTGAGAAGTTCATTTTGAACATGGGGTTTATTGCTATTTAACTTAAACCAAATACTTTATATTGGGATAGGAACACCTCTTAATGCCATGTGGCATACTATCAACAATAGTGCGTATTTATTTTGGATAACTGAAAAGATACAAAGTGGTAGAATAACCCAACGTGTCAGGCAGCATCTCTGGAAAACTTGGGTGGGTGATGTTTTGGATTGGTACCCTTCTTCAGACTGAATAAAGGGTACCAATCCAAAACATCACCAACCCATGTTTTTGAATGACAAATTAAGAAATTAAGAAGGCTCCCGACCTGAAATATCGCCTATCCATGTTCACCAGCGATTCTGCCTGACTCGCTGAGATACTCCCAACCCATTTTTTTGTAAACCAGCATTTACAGTTGTAATGCTGTAATATAAATGGGAATGTTTTCCAAACATATCACAGTTCCAGTTGCTGCTAGAACCACACCAGCAGTTTTCTCAGTACAGTATTCTCTTTTCAGCCTCTGACAACAAATGGCGACAAATCGATCAAATGGGAGGGAGAGAGAAAACGGGGAATTACAAACCAGTTAGTCTAACATCGGTAGTGGGGAAACTGCTAACGGTGCTGGAACGGTGCACCGGTGCCTGGGACGGCGTTCTGGCGGCGGTGACCTGAGTCCGGGGTTCAGCCGCGGGCTAGCGGCTGCGTCCGCTGGACTGGAGGGCGGCAGCTTCGACCACCCCTGACCGCGGTGTTTGAGCCGGCCTGTTTGCGGGGTTCGATGAGCCGCGGGACTGGTTGTACCATCGCCCGGTGGGGTATCGCCTCAGCGCAGAGGGAGAAGAGGAGGGAAGAGACTGCAGCCCTAAGCTTTGTGCCTCAACCACAGTGAGGAGGTGTTTGGAGGACTCACTGTGGTGGATGTTAATTTGTGTTTGTTGTTGTGTATTATTGTATTATTGTATGTATGACTGCAGGCACGAAATTTCGTTCAGACCGTAGGGTCTGAATGACAATAAAGGTAATTCTATTCTATTCTATTCTATTCTATTCTATTCTATTCTATTCTATTCTATTCTATTCTATTCTATTCTAGAGTCAGTTATTAAAGATGGGATAGCAGCGCATTTGGAAAGTGGTGAAATCATTGGACAAAGTCAGCGTGGATTTATGAAAGATAAATCATGTCTCACGAATCTTATAGATTTTTCGATGATGTAACTAATAAGGGAGAACCAGTGGATGTGTTATATCTGGACTTTCAGAAGGCTTTCGACAAGGTCCCACATAAGAGATTAGTATATAAACTTAAAGCACGCGGTATTGGGGGTTCAGTATTGATGTGGATAGAGAACTGGCTGGCAGACAGGAAGCAAAGAGGAGGAGTAAACGGGTCCTTTTCAGAATGGCAGGCAGTGACTAGTGGGGTACCGCAAGGCTCAGTGCTGGGACCCCAGCTATTTACAATATATATTAATGATTTTGACGAGGGAATTGAATGCAACATCTCCAAGTTTGCTGATGACACGAAGCTGGGGGGCATTGTTAGCTGTAAGGAGGATGCTAGGAGCCTGCAAGGTGACGGATAGGCTGGGTGAGTGGACAAATGCCTGGCAGATGCAGTATAATGTGGATAAATGTGAGGTTATCCACTTTGGTGGCAAAAACAGGAAAGTAGACTATTATCTGAATGGTGGCCGATTAGGAAAAGGGGAGATGCAACGAGACCTGGGTGTTATGGTACACCAGTCATTGCAAGCAGGCATGCAGGTGCAGCAGGCAGTGAAGAAAGCGAATGGTATGTTAGCATTCATAGCAAAAGGATTTGAGTATAGGAGCAGGGAGGTTCTACTGCAATTGTAGAGGGTCTTGGTGAGACCACACCTGGAGTTTTGCGTACAATTTTGGTCTCCTAATCTGAGGAAGGGCATTCTTACCATAGACGGAGTACAGAGAAGGTTCACCAGACTGATTCCTGGGATGTCAGGACTTTCATATGAAGAAAGACTGGATAGACTCGGCTTGTACTCGCTAGAATTTAGAAGATTGAGGGGGGAGGGGGGGTGTGTTATGGAAACTCACAAAATTCTTAAGGGGTTGGACAGGCTAGATGCAGGAAGATTGTTCCCGATGTTGGGGAAGTCCAGAACAAGGGGTCGCAGTTTAAGGAAAAAGGGGAAATCTTTTATGATGAGAAAAACATTTTTCACACAGAGAGTGGTGAATCTGTGGAATTCTCTGCCACAGAATGTAGTTGAGGCCAGTTCATTGGCTATATTTAAGAGGGAGTTAGTTGTGTCCATTGTGACTAAAGGGATCAGGGGGTATGGAGAGAAGGCAGGTACGGGATACTAAGTTGGATGATCAGCCATGATCATAGTGAATGGCGGTTCAGGCTCGAAGGGCCGAATGGCCTACTCCTGCACCTATTTTCTATGTTTCTATGTTTATAACAATGAGTCTTTTATGCCTGGTAATGCTGAGGTTGAATCTTGCAAACTGATACAAATAACGCTCCATTCATCAAGTTTGCTTAAAAAGTAATATTATCTCTGTTATCTATGCTAAATGCATGTTTCTATAATATAACTAATATTATACCTTGTATTTATTTGAAAATATAATTAGAGTTATATTTAATCAGCTGCTAATTATATTAATTTTTCAAAGTGGGTTTTCTCTGGGTGCTCCAGATTCTTCCCACATCCCAAAGATTTGTATGTTTGTAGGTTCATTGGCCTCTGCAAATTGCACCTAGTACATAGGATGCAAAAGTGGGATAATATAGAACTAATGTGAATGGACTCGATGGGCAGAAGGTATCTCTGAAACTTCAAATAAAACTAACGATAAAACTTTAATGCTGGTCAATTAACTTTGAAAGCAGACGCGAATATTGATGAAAACAGTGCATTTGTAGCTCATTTGATGGAGTTGTGACCATTGTCATGAATATATGACTGCACTGTAGTAAAGCAGTAAAAACACCTGCAGAAAAAAAGTGACATTGAATACTGCACGAAGATATTGATAGAGGTAATTAAAACCATGGCTTGGATTTTAAAATACAACTGAAAGGAGGGATAGAAGGATTTGGAGGAAGGGGAGGGTGAAATGCCAAGGATTGGTAACCAAGCACAGGTTTAAAAAATTTGCACATTGAGTTTGAACAAGGTTGTAGGGTCAAGGGACATGCTTGTGTATTATGTTAACATCACTAAAATAGTAAGATTAAACGAAAACTTACCAGTTTGAAGTTTGATCTTTATTTTATGAGGAGTTACGATGAGGCACTACGTGGAGAGGACCCCATCCAGCCGCACACGCGTCCATCTTCAAAGCAGCCGTGTGAAATCACAGATAATAGTTACCGAAGCATAATAGTAAGATAAGTGAGGACTAGAACTTCCAGATTACCTATATGAGGGGTGAGAGTGGAGGGCACGTAGTCCCTCATCGTAACTTCTCATAAAATAAACATCAAACTTCAAACTGGTAAGTTCTCGTTTAATCTTACTATTTTACTTCGGAGTCACGTGAGTGACTACGTGAAGATTTCAAAGTTCTGTGATTTCATGCCGTAGATTCAAATCCAGGCCAATAAACTGTATTGATTGACTCTGAATAAGTAAAATAATCAACAATGCATAACCATAACATTGATGCAATCAGTTAATGGTGTATTTATCATAACAAAAAAATGTACCCCTCTATCCCAGAGGGGAACTTAACACCAAATACCCCAGGTTCTGCAATTTCCTTATGGTAATGCTTGTGAAACATCCGTTCACTTGCCCATCCTGTGGCCGCGAGGCTATAGTGTATTGGGACGTCCAAATCCTTGGCCACCGATGTTGATGCCGCCCTGGTGGAATGAGATTTAAATTTGTCAGTATCAATCCCTGCATCAACCAGCACCTACTTCAGCCACCTTGAGATAGTCTGCACCGACACTTTCTTATGTGTTTTTTTATGGATGATAAAGAATGCTGATTCTGCACCTCTTAAGGTTCTGGTGGCTTCAATGTAACATTGTAAATGTGACACTACACATAGTCGTGGATCCGTAGGATATGCTGAAAAACCCAACTTACACCCTGTGACTCCAGGTCTGCTCTGTTTGAGTAAATCATAGACATGGAATGTAATGGCATCTGCTGCTATTTCTATCTTATCTATTCGTAGTTTCTGCAATGTCTGCACTCTCTGTGCTGAAACTTGTGCCATGAGCATGACTACCTTCATGGTAACTTTGGCCAAAGACAGAGCTGAAATAGGAGTCCATTGACGAAGGAGCATCAGCACATCCCTCAAATTCCAGATTTCTGTATACCTGGGTTTAGGAGACTTGGAATTGAAAATTCACTTCATAAACCTACAGACCAAAGGGTGTGACCCTACAAGATACTGTTCTGATTCCCTCGATAAATATGCAGAGAGTGCACTCCTTGCAGTATTGATCGCACTATAGCTTAACTTAAAATCAAAATAGAGAGTCGAATAACACGTCTGGGATGTTTGCAGTGTGGTATGAAATATTCTGCCTTAAGCAAAACACCTCCCGTTTTCTTATGTAAGAAATGTACTGCTTCTGGGGACTATCCCTCCAGGCTGCTGCAATAACATCCACAGTACGATCTGATAGTCCTCTTCCGAGATATGGCCTCCTTAGAAACTGCAAATCAACAAACCAATACGATCATGTAAAGGATGCGAATCACCAGTTACAGGGTGCACAAGTAGGTGTTCCTGTTTAGGAATCATCATAGGAGGCTTTGTGATCATTTGTAACACCAGTGGGTACCATGGTTGTGTAGGACAGGCTGGTACCACCAATACCCCTGAAGCAGAGGCCTGTTTGATCTTTGTAGACACCGACTAATGAGGCAAAATGGAGGAAATGCATACAAAAACATTCCACGCCAATATAGCGAGAACGCATCCACCGCTACAGCACCAGGATCTGGTTCCCATGAAACATATTTAGGTAATTGGTGGTTAAGTCTAGATGCAAACAAGTCAATTTCTGGCACCCCGAATCGTGCAACAATTTTATTAAATTTGTCACGATTCAACATCCATTCTGTATTGTCATTAAATTTACGTGACCTTGTGTATGCTATTATGTTGAATCTACCTGGTAGGTAGATTGTCGAAAGCCAAATGTTTCTGCTAATACACCAGTTCCAGATAACGTTTGCCAATCTATCACAAGATTCTGACTTGATTCCACCCATGTGATTAACATACGCTACTACCGTAGTGTTGTCAATCTGTACAAGTTTTGCACATTAGAGCAATAAGCTTTAAGCCCATAAAATATACCTAAAAGCTCTAGGTAATTGATCACATGTGCTTGGAGCAAAGTACTTCCTCCAAATTCCATCTACCTCCACAGCTGGAATTAGTATCAGTAGCGCCCCAACCTAAGCACTTACATCAGTCTGCAGAATAATGGAAGGTGTTTCAACCAGAATTTCCCTGGAAGCATTTGAGACACTCCTGATCCACCATTGTATTTCAGTAAGCTTGGGCCTGTCAAAATGCCCTGAATGTACCCCCAATGCTTGTACCTTTGCTCACTGTAATTGCTGATAATGCAGTGGACCAAACTGCACAGTTGGAAATGACGCTGTGTAATGAGCTTGATACAACCTTCAATTAACTCCAGCCTTTTATCCTTGGGCAGAGTCACTCGCATGTGCTCTGAATTAATATTGAAACCCAAGTAATCAATTACTGTGCTTGGTGACAATTTGGACATCTGGATGTATAATAAATCCCAGCCTCTCGAATGTGAGCTTGATTATTGACACCGGTGCTTCTGCTGTAGCCCGAGTGTCTGCCACACTCAAAATATCATCCAAATAGGCCACTACCAAATGGCCCTGAGCTCTTAACAGTGCTAAGACTGGTTTTAACAATTTGGTAAATAGACTTGGGGCTGAGGTTAAATCAATAGGCAATGCTTTAAACTGCCATTTGACTCATCCAGCTAAACTTTAAGTATCTCCGATCATTACCATACACAGCCACAGAGTAATATGCATCTTGCAGATCTATGCTAGCTGTATAGCATTTTCTTGAAATTAGCTGTATAGCATTGGCAAATGTCTCAATTTTAAAATGTTTATACTGTACAAAGGGGCTAAGACTTCTCAGATCGAGAATAATTCTACAGCCACCATCCTTTTTTGATCTAGGAAAAATAGTTGCCACAAATAGTTGACGTTCAATGACCCCTTTTTTACAAAATTTTTCAAGTTCTGCCTGAATCTCCATATTCTCTTCTTTTGGCTATGTTTAAAAGGGAGTTAGATGTGGCCCGTGTGGCTAAAGGGATCAGGGGGTATGGAGAGAAGGCAGGTACAGGATACTGAGTTGGATGATCAGCGATGATCACATTGAATGGCGGTGCAGGCTCGAAGGGCCGAATGGCCTACTCCTGCACCTATTTTCTATGTTTCTATGTTTTGAGAAAATACGTGAGTGACTTGAAACATGTTGAATAGAAGGATCCAAATATGGGTAGAATTTAATTCTGAACCCCATAATACTGCACAGTATAAATGCATCAGATGTTATTTTTTGCCATTCTTTTAGGAAGAATTGTAACCTTCCCCCAATCTGTAAATGTGAAACACTTAATATGTCTCTTTCAGGACCAGGCCCACCTACCTCGGTGTTTGCCGGTGACAATTGTTGTCCCTTGCTCTTAGTGGGAACACTGTAAAGTCCACGTGCCTCAGGAGCAGTGCGCCAATAACGCGTATATGGGAACGACCGACTTGTTCCTTCACCGGCCCCAGTCACCGCCCGTCGGTAGGGAAATTGCATTCGAACTGACCTGCCAAGCACCGGTGGTTTCATCATCCCCACAGTTTTTGCTTCTTCGTTCAGGTATTTTACACTATTGGCTAGATTTTCTCCAAAAAGTAGATTAGGCAATTGAATATTAGTTGGTTTACAGAGCCCTGCAAACTTAGGATGTATGTTAGGCCTTATAGCACTTTTACGAATACAGTTTATTTCAAAGTGCGCATTACACATGAGTGCTAAGGCATCCTGTTGTGATACAGACACGTGTTCTTCATCCAAGCCTCTGGCAAAAGCCGTAATGCCTGACCCCAGCAACTTCAACACCCGCTGTAATTTAATTTCTTGTGCGCGTACTGCAATGCCCAAATAGCCCCATATTACATTATTTACTGCTGGGACTGCTAGCAGTGCGCAATTCTGCGGGGTTTCATATTTTTTGACATTCTCGTCCATAGTCAGTTCCTGGAGCTGATGGGAGAGCAAATAATTTATTGTCATTGCGTTTTTTTCTCCCAAAGGTTCCCCTTTCAGTCTGGAAACGGCACATTTTTGGGCCAGACGTGGTATTCTGGGCTCTGTTATTGGGCTTTGGTCCTCATATGATTCGTTATCCGAATCTTGCTGCCCCGTAATATATATTCCTCCTAACAGTGGGGGCGGTCTGGTATCCCTGCTTCAGGTGTTTCCAGCGCTGGCTTTCCCGTAGGCCTACGCATAGTAAACCCTTTTGCCGGTGCTCCCCTCGCGGGCTCTCCCGTAGCCCTATTTCAGGTGCTGCTGTCGCTGGCTCTCCTGTAGGCCAACGCATAAACTGTCTTTCCTCAGACATGGTTGGCGCTGGCTCTCCTGTAGGCCAACGCTGAGCCGGACCTTTTCCAGGCACTCCCTGCGCTGGCTCTCCCGTAGGCCAACGCAGGCTGTACTCTTCCTGGAGTGGGTCCTGATAAATCATTTTCCCCATGACGAATTCTAGATTTGCGACATGAGTAGACATAATGTCTGTCTGAGGCGGGGAAAACTCCGGGTTTGACTCCTCAGATTCTACTGGCCGAACAGATTTTTTCTTGGCCTTGCACCCTAAAGGCACTGCAACGGTACTTTGAGTAACCGTTTCAGTAGTCGCTGACTTTGTTGCCACCAACTCCTTAATTGGGCGCCCGCTACTCGCAGACCCGCGGTCCTCTCGAGTTTTTCCTGCGGTACGCCTCCCCTTGCCTTTACGCACTTTCTCCATTCTAAACTTGTCTGGTACACAGCGCAAGTCTCCCGGAAGAAAGCGACCTGAAAGCGAAAGTGAAACCACTTACCTTCAGGCTTTTTACACTCACCGCTTGGAGGGGCTCTGCTCCTCTACAACCGGTCATTGCGCTATGCGTCTGACGATATGACGCGTGTGCGGCTGGACGGGGTCTTCTTCACGTAGTCACTCACGTGACTGGGAAGTAAAACAGAAATCGTATTACCGTTTACAAAAAGACTATGCTGGAGAAGGAAACAGAGTCATTGTTTTGGGTCAATGCTACTTCATCACAACATAACTGTTTCTTCTTTTGTATAGACACACTTTCTGCTCCAAGACTGCCCATCTTCTGTGAACTGATTCTTAAAGTTGAAAACTTTCTTAACTATGTATGTATTCTGCAAACTACAAAATGTTTTAATCTTGATATACTGCAGGAATTGTTCATCAACATTTTAAATTTTGGAACATATTTGGGTGGAAAAATCTCCAGGGCCAGATGAAAACCATAGCTGAATGCCATGGGATCTCGAGAGAGGTTTGCTGGGGGTCTGACAAAGGATTTTGCATCTTCATTGGCCGCAGGCAAAGTACCAGCAGCCTGGAGGATAGATAATGGTGTTCCTTTATTCAACAAGGTTTCCGGAATAAGACTGTAAACTACTGAAGAGATTGAATAAACTTGGACTCTTTTTTTCTGGATCGAAGACGACTAAGGATTGTTTTATAATCTACATTACTAAAAGTCTGTTCTTGACCGGTTTTGGCCATCTGTGCTGCGATTTCCGAGAGAACGCCGCGACCTACGGCCGTCATTTTTGGCCACCTTGCTCAGAGCCCCCCTCCGCCGCATGTGTGCCGAGGATTTTTCCCGTCGATTAAAAATGACAGATATTAATGTTTTTACAAAATTCCCCATTCTCTCTGCTGCCCCCGCTGGCGGCAGGGGGAGGGACTATAAAACCAGGAAGTGGTGTGCCTCAATCAGTGTCTGCAAGCTGGAGGAAGGCAGAGGGTCACGTTTCTCTGAGCTGTGAATAACACTGAACACATGTCTACTCAAACGTGAGTGTCCTTAGTGGTTCAAAATGCTTGCAGAATGTGTCTATTGGTTCTAAAATGTTTGCAAAAAGTGTCTATTGGCTCTAAAAATGTTTGCAAAAAGTGTCTATTGGTTCTAAAATGTATGCAAAAAGTGTCTATTGGTTCTAAAATGTTTGCAAAAAGTGTCTCTTTTGGTTCTACAATGTTTGCAGAATGTGTCTATTGGTTCTAAAGCTTACAAAAAAAGTGTCTATTGGTTCTAAAGCTTGCAAAAAATGTCTATTGGTGCTAAAGCTTTCAAAAAATATCTCTATTGGTTCTACAGCTTGCAAAATGTGTCTCTATTGGTTCTAAAGCTTGCAAAAGTTGTCTATTGGTTCTAAAACTTGCAAAACATGTCTCTATTGGTTCTAAAGCTTGTAAAAAATGTCTCTATTGGTTCTAAGCTTGCAAAGATATGTCTATTGGTTCTAAAGCTTGCAAAATGTGTCTCTATTGGTTCTAAAGCTTGCAAAAATGTATATTGGTTCTAAAGCTTGCAAAAATGTCTATTGGTTCTAAAGCTTGCAAAAAAAGTGTCTATTGTTCTAAAGCTTGCAAAAATATGTCTATTGGTTCTAAAGCTTGCAAAAATATGTCTATTGATTCTAAAGCTTGCAAAAAGTGTCTGTATTGGTTCTAAAGCTTGCAAAAATGTATCTATTGGTTCTAAAGCTTGTAATAAAATGTCTCTATTGGTTCTAAGCTTGCAAATATATGTCTATTGGTTCTAAAGCTTGCAAAAATAAGTCTATTGGTTCTAAAGCTGGCAAAAATATGTCTATTGGTTCTAAAGCTAGCAAAAACATGTCTCTATTGGTTCTAAGCATGCAGAAATATGTCTCTATTGGTTCTAAAGCTGGCAACAAAATGTCCATTGGTTCTAAAGCTGGCAAAAAAATGTCTATTGGTTCTAAAGCTGGCAAAAAAATGTCTATTGGTTCTAAAGCTGGCAAAAAAATGTCTATTGATTCTAAAGCTGGCAAAAAAATGTCTATTGGTTCTAAAGCTGGCAAAAAAATGTCTATTGGTTCTAAACCTGGCAAAAAATGACTATTGGTTCTAAAGCTTGGGTGTGGCGAAGTTGAAAGGCACTACTTATTGCAGATGGTGGCTTGGGTGCAATGGCTTGAAGTTAAAACGCATTACTTACTACAAATGGGGCTGTGGGTGCATTGGCTTGAAGTTGAAAGGCACTAACTGCAAATTGTGGCTTGAAGTTGAAAGGCACTACTTACTGCAAATGGTGGCTTGGGAGCTTTGGCTTGAAGTTGAAAGGCACTACTTACTGCAAATGGAGGCTCGGTTGCTTTGGCTTGAAGTTGAAAGGCACTACTTACTGCAAATGGTGGCTTGAGTGTGGCTTGAAGTTGAAAGACACCACTTACTGAAAATGGTAGCATGAAGTTGAAGGGCACTACTTACTGCAAATGGTGGATTGGTTGCTTTAGCTTGAAGTTGAAAGGCACTACTTACTGCAAATGGTGGCTTGGGTGCTTTGGCTTGAAGTTGAAAGCACTACTTACTGCAAATGGTGGCTTGGGTGTGGCTTGCAGTTGAAAGACACCACTCACTGCAAATGTGGCATGAAGTTGAAAGACACCACTTACTGCAAATGGTGGATTGGGAGTTTTAGCGAAGTTAACATTCATTACTTATTGCAAATGATGGCTTGGGTGTGGCTTGATGTTGAAAGACACTACTTACTGCTAATGATGGCATGAAGTTGAAAGGCACTACTTACTGCAAATGGTGGCTTGGGAGCTTTGGCGAAGTTAAAATGCACCTCTTACTGCAAATGGTGGCATGAAGTTGAAAGGCACTACTTACTGCAAATGGTGGCTTGGGAGCTTTGGCTTGAAGTTGAAAGGCACTATTACTGCAAATGGTGGCTTGGTTGCTTTGGCTTGAAGTTGAAAGGCACTACTTACTGCAAATGATGGCTTGGGTGTGGCTTGAAGTTGAAAGACACCACACTGCAAATGATGGCTTAGTGTGGCTTGAAGTTGAAAGACACTACTTACTGCAAATGATGGCTTGGGTGTGGCTTGAAGTTGAAAGACACCACTTACTGCAACTGGTGGCATGAAGTTGAAAGGCACTACTTACTGCAAATGGTGGCTTGGGAGCTTTGGCTTGAAGTTCAAAGGCACTACTTACTGCAAATGATGGCTTGGGTGTGGCTTGAAGTTGAAAGGCAATACTTACTGCAGATGGTGGCTTGGGTGCAATGGCTTGAAGTTAAAATGCATTACTTACTGCAAATGGGGGCGTGGGTGCATTGGCATTAAGTTGAAAGGCACTACTTACAGCAAATTGTGGCTTGAAGTTGAAAGGCACGACTTACTGCAAATGGTGGCATGAGGTTGAAAGGCACTGCTTACTGCAAATGGTGGCTTGGGAGCTTTAACGAAGTTGAAAGGCACCTCTTACTGCAAATGGTGGCTTGGGAGCTTTGACTTGAAGTTGAAAGGCACCACTTACTGCAAATGGTGGCATGTAGTTGAAATGCACTACTTACTGCAAATGGTGGCGTGTGTGCATTGGCTTGAAGTTGAAAGGCACTACTGTAAATTCACTTACTTCCTGTTTGCACTGTATATTGATTTTAGATAAAACGCTGCCACTTACGGCTGTGATTTTTAGCCATCTTACTCAGCCCCCCCCCTCCCGCTGAGCAGGTGCAGAGAATTCTTCCCATCAATGAAAAATAAGTGTTATTAGTTTTTTTTTAAATGTTGAGAATCTCTTTCCTGTCAATCACTCCATGAAAGCCACACCTTTTCCGGTGGGGGGGGGGGGGGGGGGGGGTAGGGGTTATAAAACCCGGAAATGTGGGTGTGGCTCAGTCTCTGCAAGATGGAGGAGGGTGAGGTCACAACTCGCTGTCTTTGGTGGCTTTGCATCCTACTTCAAATGGTCTGAAACTGCACTTGAATTTGGTGGCCTTGCACCCTGCTAGAAGTGGTAAGAAACTGCACTTGAATTTGGTGGTCTTATACCCTGCTTGGAATAGAATTTCAAGGATTAACCGTGAGTCAACTACCAGCCCACCAGCCGTGAGTGAGTTGCCAGCACATAAGGCTTGATTGACTGAGACGCCAGCCCAATAATCCATTTGGCGCACAATTTGCATACTAGCCCTCTGGAAACCAGTCCCTTCAGCCCACAACACCCATACTAGCGCTCCAGAACCCCCCCCCCCCCCAACTGGCCACCAATATTAGAATTGGTGGAGAGGTGGAATATTACGTTGGATGACCAGCCCTCCTGTGTGATGCTGCGACTCAACGGGTCCCACTTAGTCTAGTGGTTTATAAAACTATGTGGCATTGATAGATTAGTTCGTCTCCATCTTTTTCCCAGGGTAGTGGAGTTTTAAAATTTGAGGGCACAGGTTTAAGGAGAGAGAAGGAAGATTTAGGAGAAACAAGGAACTGGAAGCTGTTTTTTTGGGGGGGTTTTAAACATACTGTGCTGGAGTAACTCAGTGGGCCAGGCAGCCTCCATAACCTGTATCTACCTATCACTTGCAAAGCTTTGTTGTGCCTTTCCTCTCTTCCAGCTCTTTACCCCCCCACCACAATCGGTCTGAAGACGGGTCCCGACCTAAAACGTCTCCTATCCGTGTTTTCAAGAGGTACTGCCTGATCCAATGAATTCCTCCAACACTTTGTGTCAAGGTTTACAGGAGATTTTCACATAGAATACAGTGAATACATGGAGCAAGCTGCCAGAGTCGATTGGTAGAGACCGAAACAATTACGTCTGCAAGACCTTTACACAAATGCATGGATAGGAGAATTTTAGAGAGAAAATGAAAGCAGATAGGATTCATCAAGAACAATCCCAGCCTATTCAATATCTCTGTGTATCTAAAACTCGCCATTCCAGACAACATCTTGGTGAATTTCTTCTGCACTCTTTCCAATGCTACCACATCTTTGTATGGAGTCGTACAGTTATACAGCATGGAAACATGCTCTCAGCCCGACTAGAATGGTGGTCAGAATTGGTTGATAACCGGAACATGCTGCCAGAGCTGGTTGAACCAGATACAATTATTACTTTTGAAAGGCAGTTAAACAGATGGTTAAATTGACACAGCATGAAAGGATACAATCCCAATGCAGCCAAATGGCAGTCATCTATTTGAGCAAAAGGATCAGCATGCATATGATTGGCCAAAGAGCGAGTTTCCATGCTCTATCCCCTCTGCATCTATGGCCATTGAATTTCCTTGAATATACTGGAGAAGGCTGCAAGCAGTGCATCTAATGATGAGGGAGAAATCACTATTTCTGGGGTCAGCTCAGCAGTGGAACGGTGGAGTTGCTGCCTTGCAGCGCCAGAGACCCGGGTTCAATCCTGACTATGGGTACTGTCTGTGCAGAGTCTGTACACTCTCCCTGTCTCTGCGATGGTTTTCTCCGCGTCCTCCGGTTTCCTCCTACACCCCTATATCAAGCAGGTTTGTCGGTTAATTAGCATCCATTAATTGTCCTTTGCATGTAGAGTAGCACTAGTTATGGTTGAACACTGGTCAACGCAAATTCAGTGGGGCCAAAGAGCCAGTTTCCACGCTGTATCACTAAATTGTCAGTATTTCTCAGTTTCACTGCTTATGCTCAGTCCAAGAGTTTTATTAGTCTCACTATATATAACATGACATTCTAGCAGGTTTGCTGTTATAAGTAGACCATTGTGCGGGGGAGGGGAAACATTTCTCCATCTAATAGGGCTGTATTACCAAATATTGGTTGTTTTTCACTTTTATCTGCTTTTGAACAAATCTATTTTTCCCTAACATGGAATTTGTGTTCAAAATATGATTGAAACATGGTTTGACCCCGATTGGGTGCAATATTATGAAAAGAATAATGCAATCTGTGTTTGATATTATTGCAGGTATTGCTCATTGCATTAATTTTTATAGGTTTCCTGTTTCTCATTCTCTGCCAGGGCAGTCACATGGGCGATGCCGTGGGTTTCAAAATAAATACCCTACTCAAACTTACTGAGACAAAAGCCAACCAGTCACACATCACATTGTTGCATCACATTTTAGAGGTAATATCTTCCAGTTGTTGCATTTTATCATGTTATTACTTTAATTGATCTTTAATGGGAAAATAAGTTGAAAAGTTCCATCCAGATTTTCTGAATCTTCCAGATGACTTGGAAAGTATTTCATAAGCAGGAGGGTAAGCAGACCAATTGAATTTTTTTTTCTTTCTACCTTGTATTAGCAACGCTGATTTTTGCAAAATAACGAAAACTATTTCCACTGAATGAAAACTAAAAAGTACTCTGTACTGGCCAATAAGGCGTATAATAGACAAATGCCCAATGTTATCAAATTAACATGTGTTTTAAATCAAGGCATCACAGTGGCACAGCTGGAAGAGCTGCAGTCTTACAGCGCCAGAGACCCAGGTTTGACCATGACACCAGGTGCTGTCTGTGTGGAGTTTACACGTTCTCCCTGTGATCGCAACCGGTTCCTCTGAATTTCCTCTAGCGTCCCTGTGGAAGAAATTAATTTAGAGGGAAATTAATGGAAAGCGGAGACTTTACAGATTGTATTGTATATCATGGAGAAAAGGCTGCAGTAAAACTGCTCACCAGTTCTCTGACTTCACAGCAGAATTAGCCGACAGTTATACTGTGCGGTAAACAACCTTTGGTTACATTTGTTTGATAGTATTCTACGAAAATATACTATCTACTACATGGGTACCAATTAATTCATTAGTCATAACATACTTTTAGCTTGTGTTAATCTTATTCAACAACAGATGATTAATACGTCAAACACAATACAACAGCATCTTAACTATTCTATCTCACCGTTCAAGCGACCCATATCACCATCCCCATTCCAAGCCAATCATAAGCCTCCCATTTACTGCAACATATCTATGCTACTAGCAGTAGGGGACGCGGGTGATCAACTGTAACTCCTCGCAGAGTAAACAAGCTTTGTTATCAGCTGTACTATTTCACGTTTACATTTGCCATCCACCCTTCAACACATTCCCAGACAGGAAGTAATACATCTAATCTTACTTTGCCGTTTCCACGAATTTCTTCTTTACCTGGTCACGCAAGAGATTTCCCATTGTCACCTCCAATACACCTTTTCGTTACCTTGTTCAATTCCAATCAAAATTAAATAAGGAAGGATATTCTACACATAGACTGGGTAACACATTCTGTAAATGGGCTGGATGGTTTGGAGTTTGTAAACTGTGTGCAGGATAGTTTTTTGCAGCAATACATAGAGGTACCTACTAGAGAAGGAGCATTGCTGGACCTCCTGTTAAGAAATGGGACCGGTCAGGTGGCGGAGGTATGCGTTGGGGAGCACTTCGGGTCCAGTGATCACAATACCATTAGTTTCAATATAATTATGGAGAGGGTCAGAACTGGACCTAGGGTTGAGATTTTTGATTGGAGAAAGGCTAACTTTGAGGAGATGCAAAAGGATTTAAAAGGAGTGAATTGGGACATTTTGTTTTATGGGAAGGATGTAGAAGAGAAATGGAGGACATTTAAAGGTGACATTTTAAGAGTACAGAATCTTTATGTCCCTGTTCGGTTGAAAGGAAATAGAAAAAATTGAAAAGAGCCATGGTTTTCAAGGGAAATTGGCCACTTGGTTCAGAAAAGGCAATAATTATAGGCAGCATGGAGTAAATGAGGTGCTTGAGGAGTACAAAGAATGTAAAAAGAATCTTAAGAAAGAAATTAGAAAAGCTAAAAGATATAAGGTTGCCTTGGAAAGTATGGTGAAAGTAAATCCAAAGGGTTTCTACAGCTATATTAATAGCAAAAGTATAACGAGGGAAAAATTGGGCCATTAGAGAGTCAGAGTGGACAGCTATCTGCAGAGCCAAAAGAGATGGGGGAGATATTGAACAATTTATTTTCTTTGGTATTCACCAAGGAGAAGGATATTGAATTATGTGAGGTAAGGGAAACAAGTAGAGTAGCTATGGAAACTATGAGATTCAACGAAGAGGAAGTACTGACACTTTTGAAAAATATAAAAGTGGATAATTCTCCAGGTCCTGACAGGATATTCCCTCGGACATTGAGTGAAGTTAGTGTATAAATAGCAGGGTCTATGACAGAAATATTTCAAATGTCATTAGAAACGGGAATAGTGTCGGAGGATTGGCGTACTGCGCATGTTGTTCCATTGTTTAAAAAGGGTTCTAAGAGTTAACCTAGCAATTATAGACCTGTTAATTTGACGTCAGTGATAGGCAAATTAATGGAAAGGATACTTAGAGATAATATATATAAGCATCTAGATAAACAGGGTCTGATTAGGAACAGCCAACATGGATTTGTGCCTGGAAGGTCATGTTTGACTAATCTTCTTGAATTTTTTGAAGAGGTTACTAGGGAAATTGATAAGGGTAAAGCAGTGGATGTTGTCTATATGGACTTCAGTAAGGCCTTTGACAAGGTTCCTCATGGAAGGTTGTTTAAGAGGGTTCAATTGTTGGGTATTAATGGTGGAGTAGCAAGATGGATTCAACAGTGGCTATTTGGGAGTTCGCAGAGAGTAATGGTGGATGGTTGTTTGTCAGGTTGGAGGCCGGTGACTAGTGGGGTGCCTCAGGGATCTGTGTTGGGTCCACTGTTGTTTGTCATGTACATCAATGATCTGGATGATGGTGTGGTAAATTGGATTAGTAAGTATGCAGATGATACTAAGATAGGTGATGTTGTGGATAATGAAGTAGATTTTCAAAGTCTACAGAGAGATTTAGGCCATTTGGAAGAGTGGGCTGCAAGATGGCAGATGGAGTTTAATGCTGATAAGTGTGAGGTGCTACATCTTGGTAGGGCAAGTCAAAATAGGACGTACATGGTAAATGGTAGCGAATTGAGGAATGCAGTTGAACAGAGGGATCTAGGAATAGCTGTGCATAGTTCCCTGAAGGTGGAAGCTCATGTAGATAGGGTGGTAAAGAAAGATTTTGGTGTGCTGGCCTTTATAAATCAGAGCATTGAGTATAGAAGTTGGATGTAATATTAAAATTGTACAAGGCATTGGTGAGGCCAATTCTGGAGTATGGTGTACAATTTTGGTCGCCTAATTATAGGAAGGATGTCAACAAAATAGAGAGTACAGAGGAGATTTACTAGCAACTAAGTTACAGAGAAAGTTTGAACAAGTTAGGTATTTATTCTTTGGAGCGCAGAAGGTTAAGGGGGGACTTGATAGAGGTCTTTAAAATGATGAGAGGGATTGGCAAAGTTGACATGGATAAGCTTTTCCCATTGACATGGATAAGCTTTTCTCATTGAGAGTAGGGGAGATTCAAACACGAGGACAAGACTTGAGAATGAAGGGACAGATGTTTAGGGGTAACATGAGGGGGAACTTCTTTACTCAGAGAGTGGTAGCTGAGCTTCCAGTGGAAGTGGAAGAGGCAGGTTCGACTTTATCAATAAAAAATAAATTGGATAGGTATATGGACTGGAAAGGAATGGAGGGTAATGGTCTGAGTGCAGGTAGATGCAGGTGGTAGAGTGCAGGTAGGGGAAAATAAGTGTTTGGCACGGTCTTGAATGGCCGAGATGGCCTGTTTCCGTCCTGTAATTGTTACATGGTTATATGGTTATATATTTTTTCTTCCACATTTTCGTTATGATATTTATGATCAAAACTTAGAGTAAGAAAGGATATTAATATTTTTTCTCATTATCTGTTGCAAAAATGGAGTCATATGGAGTCAATTATTATTTTGGTTGGAACCTGTCCTTGAGCAGGCAAAGAGATACCTTCTTAAGGGCAGGGCGCACGAGCATGCGACTCCATGCGGCAAGCGCGACCTAGACGTAACGTGGTCGCTTGAGCCGTACGGCCTTACGGGGCCGGTCTCACTTAGACCGCCAGAGCCATATGGAGTTGTGCGGAGCTGGTCCCGACATCGTGCGGGGCTCTGAAAAACTGACCGTGTTCAAAAATTCCGCGCAGCAACGGCCTGCCGGCCCACAGCTGCCTCGACGGCGTACGCTCCCCCTCAATGCAGTACGCAGCATCTTGACACCGTACGTCACGCGCAAACTTCCCGCAGACTTCGCTCAAACTTCACGCCACTCACTCGACCTCCGCGCGGCCCCCGCTTCCTGTTTGGTCGTGCTTGCCGCATGCAGGTCGCATGCTCGTGGGACAGGCCCTTTATGCATGCGAAGGAATATGGGCACAAACCCAACATTCTAATCAGATAAGGAAGCTTGTTTATGTTAGAGCAGCGATTCACGATTTTCTGTGTGGAAGTTGTTCGTTGGATTTCACACCAACTTCTACCTTTCTCCTGTTTCTTGTAACTATCTAGATGCCTCACCACCCTCGTATCCTCGCTGATCCCACACAATGTTAGTACATTCATAAGCATTTAATGCTACAAAGATAGTTAATAAGGAATATATCTACATTTTAATTCTCTTTTTTATCACTGCAAAATATTAGTTCTTGTATTTTCTTTTATTCGAGTTCCGTCTGAGTGATGCAGTTCACATCTGGTAGCATGTACCCAATTGGGTCTTTTTTTTACTTTTACTGCTGTTCATGTTGGTAGTAGCACTAAATATGGTCCTTTCCATCTAGGAGAGGAAGAATCTTTATTCATTGCTCGCACATAAACCTGATCTCCTGGTTTAAACGGGTGCATATTTCCTTCTGCTGGAGGGACCTGTGCCTGCTTAACTTTCTCATAAATCTTACCAACTGTTTCACACATGGCTTGAGAATATTTCTCCATTTACTCTTTCTACCATCCCTGAAGACTGTGGATGATATGGTATGTATAACTTCCACATGGAACCCAAGAGCCTTCGACAAGTTCTGAATTAATTTACTGATGAAATGAGTTCCTCTATCACTGTTTATTCCCATGAGTATCCCGAATCTAGATATTATTTATTTCATTAAAATATTGACTACCGTCCTTGCATCATCCCTCCTTGTAGGATGTGCTTCCACCCATCTGGAAAACATATCAACTATGACCAGAATGTACTTAAAACCTTTTGCTGCTGGCATATGTACAAAATGAATGATGAATGATATCTTTATTTTGAACGATTTAAAAAAAAAGAAAAGATGAACATGAATAAATAAAAGGAAAATTATATATATACATATATATATATATATACATAAATACATACACACATACATACATATACATGGACATATATACATACATACACATACACATATGTATATACATAAATTAAAAAAATCTAAAGCCAATTTCAACATAATACACAATAGACTCGTTCGAAAAGGGATAGGAAGAAGCCTATGCTTGTCAAGTCCTACCCCCATTCTTCACCATTACCAATTGCAAAATTCAATAAAATTAACTAAACAGACAATTCAAATAAAACTACTCCAATCGAGCTATTAAGAAAAAAAGAACAAAAAAAGAAAAGAACAAAAAGAACAAGCACCATTAACATCTGTGAGATTTACATTCTCCTTCCTCATTACTGTACTTTTCAAAGATATATCTTTTGTACATTTGTTTTAATTGCATTATATTCATACTTTGTTTAATCGTTTCGTCAAGACCATTCCACAAAACCACCCCACAAATGGAAATACACATACTTTTTAAATTGGTCCGAGCATAATGCTGTTTCAAGTTTAGTTTCCCTCTAAAGTTATAACCCCCCTCTCTGTCTTTGAACAGTTTTTGTATGTTTACAGGTAGCAGTTTATTTTTTGCTTTATAAATTATTTGTGCAGTCTTAAATTCTACCAGATCCTTAATCTTTAAGGTGTGTAATTTTAAATACAGTATATTGGTGTGTTCATGATATCCTACATTGTTTACTATACGAATAGCTCTTTTTTGTTGTGTGCTTAGTGATTGTAAGGTGGTGTTGTAGGTGTTGCCCCATACTTCCACACAGTAATTTAAATACGGTAACACAAGTGAGCTGTACAGAATATACAGTGCTCTCTCATTCAAAACATGCCTTGCTTTCCCCATCACTCCAATACTCCGTGCTACTTTTGCTCTCAAATGTTTTATATGGGGTTTCCAGCAGATTTTGTAATTAAGATTCACACCCAGAAATTTATTTTCATACACTCTTTCTATTTCAACATTATTTATCATTACTTTTATTTGTGTATTTATTTTGCGTTTTCCAAACAGCATAAGTTTGGTTTTGTTTAAATGTAATGATCATTTATTCAAATCAAACCATGTTTTTACTCATTTCTGCTGTGACCACCTCCAAAAGCTGCTGCAAATTGTCCCCATCACAAAAAATATTAGTGTCATCTGCAAATAACACAAATTTCAAGAGGTTTGACACCCTACATATATCATTAATATACAAAATAAATAATTTGGGGCCCAAAACCGACCTCTGTGGGACTCCACAAGTTATTTCTAAACATGTTGATTTGCAGTCCCCTATTTGCACAAACTGATGTATTTTACTTATGTAGCTTCTCACCCACTCTAGTACAACCCCTCTGATTCCATACTTTTCCAGTTTTTTGATTAGCACATGATGATCAATTGTATCGAATGCTTTTTTCAAATCTATAAATACACCCACTGCATATTTCTTGTTATCTATAGAACAGGTAATTTCTTCAATTAACTCCATTAATGCCATGGATGTCGATCTGTTTGACCTGAATCCATATTGACTATCAACTAGCAATTCGAGCTTCTCGATAAAGTTATCTAATCTACTTACATACAGTTTTTCTAATTTTTTTGAGAACTGAGATAGTAACGACACTGGCCTGTAATTTGTAAATTGATTTCTGTCTTGTATAGTGGGATGACTTTGGCAGTTTTCATTTTACATGGAAATACACCAGTTTTGAAAGATAAATTGCAAATATAAGTTAAGGGTTTTACAATTACACCAATGACTACCTTGATTAAAGCCATATCAATGTCAATTTGCAAATTCTCAAAGGGCATTTCAGGTTGTGGTTGGTGATCAAATTTTGCAGGTGTCTTCCCTCTATTTTGTTGACACAGCAGCCATATTCTTGCAACCTTATCAATGATGACTGATATACCTGGTGGATACCCTTTTCCCACATGAGTCTACCTGACTATCAGGGTGAACCCAGACAATGAGGTCTTGAAAACACCCTGCTTTGCTCCAGGAATTATTTTCCTGAAGTGGCTGCCGGTCTTTTTCCCCATCCATGTTCTTGAGCCAGGACCCCAGTCACAAACCCCTTTGATTCATTTACATAGAGTTGAAAGGGATTTTTTAATAATTTGGCAAATCCAGCGCCGGAGCAGTAACCATAGCGTTCTTTAGATTTCTAAATGCCTGGTTTCTTTCTGCAGTCTATACTACTCTGGAGGGATCAGTCCTCAAGGTGGCTGAACGCAATGCTGCATCTAGTTCTCTGTAGACACAAATCCATTGTCTGCAGTAACCCACCATGCCTAAGAAGGAGAGAATGTCCTTCTTTGCCTTCAGGACCCGGACGTTCTCTATTGCTTTTATTCTGTCTCTTCCACTCTCCTTCTACCTTCCTGCAGCTGGAATCCCAGATACTGTACACTAGGCTGGCAGAACTGTAATATTTCCAGGGATAATTTATGCCCGCTTCCTGCCAAATGTTGCAGCAATTGAGTCTTCTTTACAACCTGTTACCAAAGGCTACCAAAAGGTCATCAACATGTTGGATCAAAGTAGACCTCTCTGATAATTGACGTTCCTCCAGATCATTTTTCACTGCTGCTGCAGGGGTATACTGAGCTTTCAGTATACCCCTGGGGAAGCCTAGTCCAGGTCTTTGGAGGTAAAAGCAAACATAAACTGGCTGTTTTAATGCAGGCGTATGGAGAAAAAGGCTGAACATGTGTCAATTACTGTAAAGGTGTCAGTTTCTGCCAGTATATATGACTGAATAACATTGGTGTCATGTACAAAAGGAACAATAGGGATCACTATTTTGTTAATCGTTCTCGGGTCTTGGACAAAATGCCATTCTTCCCACTTTTGGGATTGGCAGAATAGGAGTATTACACGGACTTTGTGTTTTCACTAATACTCCTTGTTGTACTAAAGACATGATGACTAAACTAGCTATCCCTTCTTCAGCCTCTGGGGTCAGTCGATACTGTTTTAAACATGGCAAAGCAGTGCCCTTTTTTAAAGTCACTTTATGTTCTAGGGCTGAACGCACTCGCCCGATATGATTCCTATGCTTTGCTCATAGTTCAGAGGGTACTTGGACCAGAGCCATTGGTCACTTTGGCGGATCCTCAGTAGGCAGCTGTTGCTTTTCAAAAATAGTGTCCCGTTCCTTTCTGACCCATGTGATCTCTCCTTCTGTGTCATTAAAGAAGTCAATCTGGATCCCTTCTTTTGCCATTGGCAACTTTAAAACTTCAATTGACTGTTTGTCCTTCAGCCTTTTTATAATGTATCCTATTTATTTTGCTGTTGCTGTTGCTGTTGCTGGAAGTCTATGTGACTCGGAAGTGTCTCCCATCTCAAATCTATCTCTTTGGGGTTTGAGAGAGGTGAACCATTATTCCTAATCCCGGGACTCCAAAGAACAAATGAGGGGTCACTGTTAATTGTTTGAGTAAATTCAACCAGGGGGAGACTATTTCCTAGTATCCGGGATTAAGGAGGCGTGTATATAATGCAGTGCAATGCGTTTGCTTGTGTTCTTGGCTGGTTTCAACAAGATACTGTAAATAATGGCCTTTTGAATCCTGCCCTCTTTGCAGAGCACAATGGATTTGATTAACAAATTGACTATACGGATTGCTACTTAATTGCCAACAATATTGGATAGGCATCTTTTGCCCTTGTTCTTTCTCCTTAATTAAATTTAGCAATTGATGTGTCTTCATTTGAGGGAGTTCCATAAACATACCGTCTGCAGTACAGTATACGACTGCTCCCAGTTTGCACAGAACCTGTCTTCCCAGTAACGGGAGTTTGGCCGTTCTAAAGATTATAAAAATATCTGTAAGGGGATAGACAGCTTCCCTGTTAGGCGTTTCCTTACTGTAGTTGTGAGGAACATCTGCAATCTCGAGCCCAGTGCCCTTTCTTACCACATCTCCAGCATGTACCTTGTGTTGTATCTTTTAATTGTCATTGTTCCCTTCCTGCCATGTTCACCAGTGCTGTGATCACATTTTCCCATGACTTAATTTGCCAATCTTGGTTAATAAATTAATAAGCTTGAGCCAACAATTTCCTAAAGTTTGAACAGCTAGAGGCCCATTTTCAGCTAGGGGCACTCCGACATGTTCCTCCCACTTATATCTATATAACTAAATCTCTATTCTTGACCGCTTTTGGCCGACTCTGCTGCGATTTCAGAGAGAATGCCGCCACCTACGGCCGTCATTTTTGGCCACCTCGCTCAGAGCCCCCCTCCGCCGCATGTGTGCCGAGGATTTTTCCCGTCGATGAAAAATGAGAGATATCAATGTTTTTACAAAATTCCCCATTCTCTCTGCTGCCCCCGCTGGCGGCAGGGGGGAGGGAGGGACTATAAACCCCGGAAGTGTCGTACCTCGCTCGGTCTCTGCCGGACCCACGAAGCGAAAGGGCAACAGTGAGTCCCCTCCATGTGCTTTTTCAGCCAATAGATATGTATTTTGTTTACCGTGGTCTGAAGTTACTTGGCATTTTAGTATTTGTTGTAAAGAGCTTGCAAATTTGTTTCTATTGTGTTTAAAATGAATGTTTACAGGAAATGAAATGCATTTGTTGTAAAGAGTTTGCAAATTTGTTTCTATTGTGTTTAAAATGAATGTTTACATAAAATGAAATGCATTTGTTGTAAAGAGTTTGCAAATTTGTTTCTCTTGGGTTTTAAAATGGTTGCAACCGTTTTCAGATGGATAAAGCATGAATACACGTTTTTATTTGATCAGAACTGTGTTTAAGTTTAAAATTGGCGCTCATTTTGTGATTTTGACTGGGTTGCAAGATGGCATCGATGACGTCATTTTCGGTTAGCGGTAAGCCGGCGTCGATGACGTCATTTTCAGTCGGTGGCAAGATGGCGCTGACTGCGGAAGATACAGAGTGCAGGCGCTGCTGAATAATTCAACAGAGCTGGCTGCTTTCTCTATGGTAAGTGTGTGTTTGTTAGACGTTAATTAAAAGCAGCATTGTGTTTCAACCACAGCCTCTACAGCAGGCTTTAAAGATTCGTTTTACACACTGTATATTGAACACGTTGTGAAGTTACTTGGCATTTTAGTATTGTGTGTGTGTGTGAATATGTGTGTGTGTGTATATATGTGTGTGAATGTGTGTATGTGTATCAGTGTGTGTGAATATATATATGTGTGTGTGTATGTGAATATGTGTGTGTGTGTGTGTGTATGTATCAGTGTGTGTGTGTGAGAATATGTGTGTGTGTGAATATATATGTGTGTATGTATGTGTGTGTGTGTGTGTGTGTGTGAATATATGTGTGTGTGTTGTGTGTGTTTGTTTGTTAGACGTTATTTAAAAGCAGCATTGTGTTTCAACCACAGCCTCTACAGCAGGCTTTAAAGATTCATTTTACACACGCAATTTTGTTTCTATTGTTTAAAATAAATGTTTATAGAAAATAAAATGCATTTGTTGTAAAGAGTTTGCAAATTTGTTTCTCGTGGGTTTTAAAATGGTTGCAACCGTTTACAGATGGATAAAGCATGAATAATGAATGAATGAAAACTTTATTGTCATTCAGATATACACCTAGACACAGTGCACCTTGAACGAAATTTCGTTGCATTTGACTCTCCAAATCAGGTAAATAGTAAAAGTAAAAGTGCTAGGTGCGTCCATAAAAATGCCTCATGTGCATGGTTCTGTAAAATAAATATATATTAAAAGTTTTTAAAAAGTGTCGATATTTAAAAGTTCTAGCCTCGGTTTTGTTGATTGTTCAGTAATCTTATGGCCTGGGGGATGAAGCTGTTGCAGAACCTGGGTGTCCCGCTCTTCATTCTGCGGTACCTCCTCCCAGAGTTAAGCAGTATAAACAGTCCAAATTGTGGGTGTGTGGGGGCTCTGGTAATGCCCTTAGCTCTAATCAGACAGCGCTTGTACCCCATGTCCATGATGGAAGGAAGAGAAGTCCCAATGATTTTTCCGCTGTCCTCACCACTCTCTGAAGGCACTTCCAGGCCGCAGCTGTACAGCTGCCGCACCACGTAGAGATGCAGCTGGTCATGACTGACTCAATTGTGCTTCTGTAGAAAGTGGCGAGGATGGGAGCGTGGAGGTATAAACTTCTCAACCTGTGGAGGAAGTACAACCGCTGCTGTGCCCGTTTTGCCAGAGATGTAATGTTTGTGGACCAGTTTAAGGTGTCCGTTAGATGCACCCCCAGGAACTTGATCCTTTTCACCTACTCCACTGCTGAGTTGTTGATGCAGAGTGGAGTGTGACTGGGCTGAATTTTCCTTCTGAAATTGACGACAATCTCCTTGGTTTTGTTCACATTTAGGAGAAGGTTGTTCCTGCTGCACCAGCTCACCAGCTGTCCCACCTCCTCTCTATATGTCTGGTCGTCGTTATTGCGGATAAGGCCCACTACTGTTGTGTCATCCGCGTATTTGATGATATGGTTAGTAGTGGACCTGGCGACACAGTCATGTGTCATCAATGTAAAGAGCAGCGGACTCAGGACACAGCCCTGAGGGGAGCCGGTGCTCAGTGTGATGAACGAGGAGGTGTTCTTCCCCACCCGCACAGACTGGGGTCTTTCAGAAAGGAAATCCAGGATCCAGTTGCATAGTGTGGTATTGAAACCTAGGGGTGCCTGTTTACTCACCAGATACTGGGGGATTATCGTGTTAAATGCTGAGCTGAAATCAACAAACAGCATCCGCACGTGAGTGTTCCTCTCCTCCAGGTGTTGTTAACGTGAATAAACGTTTTAATTGATCAGAGCTGTGTTTAAGTTTAAAATTGCCGCACATTTTGTGATTTTGGCTGAGTTGCAAGATGGCGTCGATGACACTGCGGTGGCAAGATGGCACTGACTGCAGAAGACACACAGAGTGCAGGCGCTGCTGAATAATTCAACAGAGTTGGCTGCTTTCTCTATGGTAAGTGTGTGTTTGTTAGACGTTATTTAAAAGCAGCATTGTGTTTTAACCACAGCCTTTACAGTAGGCTTTAAAGATTCGTTTTACACACTGTATATTCAACACGTTCTGAAGTTACTTGGCATTTTAGTTGTATGTGTGTGTGTGTTTATTAGATGTTATTTAAAAGCAGCATTTTGTTACAGCAGCAGCAGCATCTACAGCAGGATTTAAAGATTTATTTTACACACTATATTCAACACGTTCTTGCGACTCCTCCTAACAGACAAAACAGACCAATTCTCAATGACTTAGTCTCCATTTATCGACCTCTTACTAGCATATTGTGCAACATAACCGCAGAAATTAACTGTTTCGGGATCGGGTGAAGGGTGATCAAGAATAGTAAATAGCTATTTCTCCTTCAGTCCCCTGTTTTCTATCGCCTTTTTTTCTCTCTCTATTTTCTCTTTTCTTCTTTCCTTCACCTCACTGTTCGATATTACGCACTTCTCTATTTTTCTACTATTCTCTCTCTTTTCTTCCATTTACTGCAAAAAAAATGTTGTACATAAAATGTAACATGTTAATATATATCAGGTATCTACAAGGTACCACGTTATTGTATTAATAAAAATTAAAATAAAAAGAAAACACCTTCTGAAGTTACTTGGCATTTTAGTATTGTGTGTGAATATGTGTGTGAATATGTGTGGATATATGTGTATGTGCTTATATGTGTGTGTGTGTGAATATGTGTGTGTGTGTCTGTGTGAAAATGTGTGTGTGTGTATATGTGTGTGAATGTATATGTGTGTGTGTATGTGTGTGTGTGAATGTGTGTGTGTGAATGTGTGTGTGTGAGTATATTGTGTGAATATATGTGTGTGAATATATGTGTGTGTGTCTGTGTGAATATGTGTGTATGTGTGTGTATATATATGTGTGTGTGTGAACGTGTGTGAATATGTGTGTTCGTGTGTGTGAATGTGTGTGTGTGTGTGTGTGTGAATATGTGTGTGTATATGTGTGTGAATATATGTGTGTGTATATGTGTGTGAATATGTGTGTGTGTGAGAATATGTGTGTGAATATGTGTGTGTGTGTGAATGTGTGTATGTGCCTGTGTTAATATGTTCATGTGAATATGTGTGTGTGTGTCTGTGAATATATGTGTATGTGTGTGTATATATATATGTGTGTGTGTGTGAATGTATGTGTGTGTGTTTGTGCGTGTGTGTGAATATGTGTGTGTGTTTGAATATGTGTGTGTGTGTGTGAATATGTGTGTATATGTGGGAATATATGTGTGTGTGTATATGTGTGTGAATATATGTGTGTGAACATGTGTGTGTGTATGTGTGTGAATATGTGTGTGTGTGTGTATGTGCCTGTGTGAATATGTGCATGTGTGTGTGTGTGTGTGAATGAATATGTATGTGTGAATGAATATGTGTGTGTGTGATTGTGTGAATATGTGTGTGACTGTGAATATGCGTGTCTGTGAATGAATATGCGTGTGAATATGTGTGTGCGAGACCCTGTGTGTGTGTGAGCATGTGTGTGTGAATGAGTATGTGTGTGTGCGTGTGTGCGTGTGAGAATGTGTGTGAATGAGTCTGTGTATGTGTGTGTAAATGAATGTGTGTGTGAATGAGTCTCTGTGTGTGAATGAGTCTGTGTGTGAATGTGTGTGTGAACGAGTCTGTGTGTGAGTGTGAATGGGTCTGTGTGTGTATATATATATGTGTGTGAATGAGTATGTGTGTGTGAATGAGTCTGCGTGTGAGTGTGAATGAGTCTGTGTGTGAGAGTGTGTGCGAATGAGTCTGTGTATGCGTGTGTGCGAATGAGTGCGTGAGTGTGAATGAGTGTGTGTGTGCAAATCAGTCTGTGTATGTGTGTGAATGAGTGTGTGTGAATGAGTGTGTGTGAATGAGTGTGTGTGTGAATGAGTCTGTGTGTGTGTGTGTGTGTCTGTGTGTGTGTGAGAATGAGTCTGTGTGTGTGTGAATGAGTGCTTGTGTGTGAATGAGTCTGTGTGAATGTGTGTGTGTGAATGAGTCTGTCTGTGAATGAGTCTGTGTGTGTGAATGAGTCTGTGTATGTATATGTGTGTGAATGAGTATGTGTGTGTGTGTGTGTGTGAATGAGTGTGTGTATGTGTGTGTGAATGAGTGTATGAATGAGTGTGTGCGAATAAGTGTGTGTGTGCGAATTAGTATGTGTATGTGTGTGTGTGGGCGCGAATGAGTGTGTGTATGTGAATGAGTCTGTGTGTGAATGAGTGTGTGTGTGAATGAGTCTGTGTGTGAATATGTGTATGTGAATGAGTGTGTGTGAATGAGTGTGTGTGTATATGAGTCTGTGTGTGTGTGAACGAGTCTGTGTGTATATGAGCCTGTGTGTATATGAGTCTGTGTGTATATGAGTGTGTGTATGAGTCTGTGTGTGTGTATGAGTCTGTGTGTGTGTATATGTGTGTGTGTGTGTGTGTGTGTGTGAATGAGTCTCTGTGTGTGTGAGTCTGTGTGTGTGTGTGAATCAGTGTGTGTGTGTCTGTGTTTGTGTGTGTGTGAGTCTGTGTGAGGTGGAGGGTGTGTGTGATCAGCAAATAGTACAAATAATATAGTCTTTCGTAGTTCAGAGCTTATTTGTTATGTTTAATAGCGTGATGGCTGTCAGGAAGAAGCTGTTCCTCAATGTAGATGTTACAGTTTTCAGTTTACAAAAGTCGGACGTGACTCCTGAAGTCGGGCATCAGTCAGTCCACAAGCCGTGAGAATCAGTCAGTCAGTCCAAAGGCCATGAGTTAATCCCAAGGCAGCGAGTCCAGAGGTCATCAGTAAGTCACTCACCACCCACCCCCCCCCTCCACTGACATCCCCCACCTCAAGACGCTGCCCTCCGCCTGGCTATAGGATGCATCCCCAACTGAAGCCGCCCACATCCCCTGCATGAGGACCCCCCCCCCCTTCTGATCAACTCACGAGAGCCACCGCCTGAAGCTGTGCCCCTCCCTTGGCTACACGACGTTTGCCACCCAGAGGGCAGCGTCTTGAGGTGGGGGATGAGTCTGTGTATGTGTATGTGAATGAGTGTGTGTGTGTGTGTGTGTGTGTGTGTGTGTGTGTGTGTGTGTGTGTGTGTGTGTGTGTGTGTGTGTGTGTGTGTGTGTGTGTGTGCGCGCACGTGTGTATAAGTCTGTGTGTGTGTGAGTGTGTGTGCGTATGTGTGTGTGTGTGTGTGTGTGTGTGTGTGTCTGTATGAGTCTTTGTGTTTGTGTGAGTCTGTGTGTGTGCGTGAATTAGTCAGTGTCTGTGTGTGTGTGTGTGTATGAGTCTGTGTGTGTGTGTGTGTGTGTGTGTGTGTGTGTGTGTGTGTGTGTGTGTGTGTGTGTGTGTGTGTGTGTGTGTGTGTGTGTGTGTGTGTGAGAATCGGTCTGTGTGTGTGTGAATGAGTCCATGTTTGTGAATGAGTGTGTGAATGTGTGTGTCATTGAGTTTGTGTGCGTGAGTCTGTGTGTGTGTGAATGTGTGTGTGAATGTGTATGAGAATGTGTGTGTGTGTGTGTGAATGTGTCTGTGTGTGTGTGTGAATCAGTATGTGTGTGTGTGTGAATCAGTATGTGCGCAAATGAGTCTGAATGTGTGTGTAAATGAGTCTGTGTGTGTCAATGAGTGTGTGTGTGTGTGAATGAGTCTGTGTGTGTGTGTGTGTGAATGAGTCTGTGTGTATGGATGAGTCTGTGTGTGTGTGTGAATGAGTCTGTGTGTGCGAGTCTGTGTGTGTGAGTCTGTGTGAGGTGGAATGTGTGTGTGATCAACAAATAGTACAAATAATATAGTCTTTCGTCGTTCAGAGCTTATTTGTTATGTTCAATAGCGTGATGGCTGTCAGGAAGAAGCTGTTACTCAATGTAGATGTTACAGTTTTCAGTAACCCCCGCCTGAAGCTGTGCCCCTCCCCTGTCTGCACGACGTTTACCACCCCCACCCCACCTCACCCTGACAGCCCCCGCCTCAAAAAAATGTTTTGCACAAAATCTTAAGTGTTCATTAACAACTGAAATTGTCTTTAGGGAAAGTTAGGGACACATCATTTCAGGGAAAGTTAGAGGTCAAGGTGATGTGGCTATTGCTGTAGCATCCTCTGGGATAGCGGCTATGTTAATGCCTGGTGGAAGAACTACATATTCTCGATTCAAGATACCCATCCAAGTGGCCGAGGATACATTGTGCAACATCGAGAAGGACTCTAAGATGGCACAATTCACGAGGCAAGTGAAAGTCATTGTTTGGGATGAATGTGCAATGATTAGGAGAAAAAGCTTTGAAGCGGTGGACAGAACTCTTCCAGATGTCTGCAGCAAAACTAAGCCTTTTGGTGGAAAGCTGAAGGGAAATGTCAAAGGTTTCCTGAAGGATGGAACATCGACCAAGAATGTTGTCATTAAAAGCGTGCTTTGTTGAATGATAACTTCTGAGATAAATTCTCAGATTTTGTTTCTTAAAATTTGACCGCTGAATTTCTCTATATTAAAATTGTCTCTTTTTATCAACAGGAAATAGTCATCAAGAGGCAGTGAGCAGCAGAGCACAACAAGAGACACAACAAGAAAGAACTTTAATAATTCTCATCTTTAACATTTAAATTGTTCTTATATAACCATATAACAATTACAGCACGGAAACAGGCCATCTCGGCCCCACAAGTCCGTGCCGAACAATTATTTTCCCTTAGTCCCACCTGCCTTCACTCATACCATAACCCTCCATTTCTTTCTCATCAATATGCCTATCCAATTTATTTTTAAATGATACCATCGAACCTGCCTCCACCACTTCCACTGGAAGCTCATTCCACACCGCTACCACTCTCTGAGTAAAGAAGCTCCCCCTCATGTTACCCCTAAACCTCTGTCCCTTAATTCTGAAGTCATGTCCTCTTGTTTGAATCTTCCCTATTCTCAAAGGGAAAAGCTTGTCCACATCAACTCTGTCTATCCCTCTCATCATTTTAAAGACCTCTATCAAGTCCCCCCTTAACCTTCTGCGCTCCAGAGAATAAAGACTAACTTATTCAACCTTTCTCTGTAACTTAATTGTTGAAACCCAGGCAACATTCTAGTAAATCTCCTCTGTACTCTCTCTATTTTGTTGACATCCTTCCTATAATTGGGCGACCAAAATTGTACACCATACTCCAGATTTGGTCTCACCAATGCCTTGTACAATTTTAACATTACATCCCAGCTTCTATACTCAATGCTCTGATTTATAAAGGCTAGCATACCAAAAGCTTTCTTTACCACCCTATCTATATGAGATTCCACCTTCAAGGAACTATGCACGGTTATTCCCAGATCCCTCTGTACAACTGCATTCTTCAATTCCCTACCATTTACCATGTACGTCCTATTTTGATTTGTCCTGCCAAGGTGTAGCACCTCACATTTATCAGCATTAAACCCCATCTGCCATCTTTCAGCCCATTCTTCCAAATGGCCTAAATCACTCTGTAGACTTTGGAAATCCTCTTCATTATCCACAACACCCCCGATCTTGGTATCATCTGCATACATACTAATCCAATTTACCACACCTTCATCCAGATCATTGATGTACATGACAAACAACAAAGGACCCAACACAGATCCCTGAGGCACCCCACTAGTCACCTGCCTCCAACCCGACAAACAGCCATCCACCATTACCCTCTGGCGTATCCCATTCAGCCACTGTTGAATCCATCTTGCTATTCTTGCATTTATACCCAACAGTTGAACCTTCTTAACTCTTATATTTTAAGAGTCATTCACATTTTAAACTTTAATAAATCCGTTTTGAACTTTTCATGCCCGTGTGTTCGTTATTACAATAGGAACCTAATAGGCAGGAATGGCTGCTCTGTGGGAGAGCCACTAAGAGTGCATGGGAGGAGGTTGTGGGGAGACGCACTGAATGTGTGGGTGGGAGGGGAATAGCAAGGAGCATAGTGGGGGGGGGGTGAAGGTAGGTGGGGTGACTGAGTGAACTGCCAGCGTACAGGATCAATGGTTGGGTATTAATGGTGGAGTAGCAAGATGGATTCTACAGTGGCTGAATGGGAGATGCCAGAGAGTAATGGTGGATGGGTGTTTGTCAGGTTGGAGGCCAGTGACGAGTGGGGTGCCACAGGGATCTGTGTTGGGTCCACTGTTGTTTGTCATGTACATCAATGATCTGGACGATGGTGTGGTAAATTGGATTAGTAAGTATGCAGATGATGCTAAGATATGTGGGGTTGCGGGTAATGAAGTAGAGTTTCAAAGTCTACAGAGAGATTTATGCAAGTTGGAAGAGTGGGCTGAAAGATGGCAGATGGAGTTTGAACTCCATGGAGTTTAAACTGCTGATAAGTGTGAGGTGCTACATCTTGGCAGGACAAATCAAAATAGGACGTACATGGTAAATGATAGGGAATTGAAGAATGTAGGTGAACAGAGGGATCTGGGAATAACTGTGCACAGTTCCCTGAAAGTGGAATCTCATGTAGATAGGGTGGTAAAGAAAGCTTTTGGTGTGCTGGCTTTTATAAATCAGAGCATTGAGTATAGAAGTTGGGATGTAATGTTAAAATTGTACAAGGCATTGGTGAGGCCAATTCTGGAGTATGGTGTACAATTTTGGTCGCCTAATTATAGGAGGGATGTCAACAAAATAGAGAGAGTACAGAGGAGATTTACTAGAATGTTGCCTGGGTTTCAGCAACTAAGTTACAGAGAAAGGTTGAACAAGTTAGGGCTTTATTCTTTGGAGCGCAGAAGGTTAGGGGGGACTTGATAGAGGTTTTTAAAATGATGAGAGGGATAGACAGAGTTGACGTGGAAAAGCTTTTCCCACTGAGAGTAGGGAAGATTCAAACAAGGGGACATGACTTGAGAATTAAGGGACTGAAGTTTAGGGGTAACTTGAGGGGGAACTTCTTTACTCAGAGAGTGGTAGCTGTGTGGAATGAGCTTCCAGTGAAGGTGGTGGAGGCAGGTTCGTTTTTATCATTTAAAAATAAATTGGATAGTTATATGGATGGGAAAGGAATGGAGGGTTATGGTCTGAGCGCAGGTATATGGGACTAGGGGAGATTATGTGTTCGGCACGGACTAGAAGGGTCAAGATGGCCTGTTTCCGTGCTGTAATTGTTATATGGTTATATGGTACCAGGCGTGATTGAATGCACTGCCAGCCCACGACCCGTGAGTTAGTAAACTGCCAGACCACCAGCCGTAAGTGACTGAACTGCCAGTCCTATAATCCATTCAGTCCACCCTCTTTCCCCTTCTCTCTTACAGTCTGTCACCTGTTTTGGGCTGAATTTCTGGCAGTTTCTCAGCCGCCAGCCTGCCAGGTCCGAGTGATTGTACTGCCAGGCCTCAGTGGTTGTACTGCCAGCCCTTAGTGACTGAGCTGCCAGCCCAAAAATCCATTCGGCCCACAAACTCCATACTAGCCCTCTGGAAACCAGTACCTTCGGCCCACAACACTCATACTAGCGCCACAGAAAGCACCCCCCTCCCACTGGCCAGCAATATTAGAATTGGTGGAGAGGTGGAATATTGTGTTGGGTGTCCAGCCCTCCCGTGTGATGCTGGGACCCAACGAGTCCCACATAGTCTAGTTGGGCTAAAAAATTTGGGATCGTCTCATCTTTGTTTTGCAAACATCGCACCACCTCCACGATATTACTATGTTTTCATGCCCCCCTCTTATTGCCTCCTTTCCTCTATGGGCCAACCAGTGAGTGAGGGACTTATTTCCCCGAGTCTGTTGATCATCATTTGCTCTCCAATCACCATATTGCTGCCACTTGCTTTGGTATTTTAGGCATACGTCCCTCATTTCCCTCTTTCTGCTTAACACCTTTCCACCTCTCTTCTCCATCCCCGTCCATCTCCTTATAATTTCCATCAATTTTAAAGTTACACTTATCAACTATCACTAATAACACTTCCTTGGCAAATATTAATTGTGCTCCCATCTCGCCAACCCATTTCTTTTTTGAGAGATGAGTAGGACAAAGATAGCTTATAACTTCCTCTATCTTGCCAATTTCCATTTAATTGATCTGCTAGAATACCATAAAGATTTACCGGACATTGGTCATCTCTGTACTTTTTTTATTACCACATGTGCCTACCTTTTCCCCAGTGTCTTTTGGTCTTTTTTATCACCTTGGCAATGTTCTTTCTTATCTACACCTTTCCCTCCTAGACCATCTGTTTCTTTTCCTCAGTCCTCCCTCTATCAGTAGGATCAGATTTCTCCGATCGGCTACTGTTGTCTCCCATATTTTCTCAAGTCTATACAACAAAAGTTAAGTTTCCGCGGACAATATCTTATAATATTCTATACATTCAGCGCACACCAGAAGGGGGTTCTCTCTTCTTTCTGGGAAACCCTCCGTCCCTCTTTCTGAAGAGGACTATTTTATCATTCCCTTTTATTTCCCCTTGTATTCATTAGAATCCCGCTACAGTTGGCCTCCTGCCGACTACGCCAAATTCTGTGGAAGAAATTAATTTAGAGGGAAATTAATGGAAAATGAAAAGCGGAGATTTTGCAGTTTTGAATCGAGATTTTATTGCATGATTTCATGGAGAGATGGCTGCAATAAAACTGCTCACCAGTTCTCTGACTTCACACAGTAAACAACTTTTGTTTACTTTTGTTTGATACCATTCTACGAAAATATACCATCTACTACATGGGTACCAATTATTTCATTAATCATAACAGACTTTTCGCTTGTGTTAATCTTATTCAATAACCGATGATTAATACAAGTCAAACACAATACAACTGCATCTTGACATTATTCTATCTCACCGTTCAAGCAGCTCACATCACCATCCCTATTCCAAGCCAATCAAAAGCCTCCCATTTACTGCAACGTATCTACGCTACTAGCAGTAGGGGACGCGGGTGATCACTTGTAACTCCTCACAGAAGAGTAAACAAGCATTGTTATCAGCTGTACTATTTCATGTTTACATTTACCATCCACCCTTCAACACATTCCCAGACAGGAATCTAATCTTACTTTGCCGTTTCCCACAAATTTCTTCTTCACCTGGTCAAGCGAGAGATTTCCAATTGTCACGTCCAATACACCCTTTTGTTACCTTGTTCAATTCCAATCAAAATTAAATAAGGAAGGTTATTAGTTTTACTTCCACAGTCCCAAAGATGTGCGAGTGTGAGGGTTAATTGGCCTCCGTAAAATTGCCCATTGAGTGATGGGAGCAGATGAGAAAGTGGGATAGCATAGAACTAGTGTGAAAGGGTGATTGCTGGTCGAGATGGACTCGGTGATATTTATAAGAAATACAGATTTAGCAACAGCAGTGTTCAGGGAATAGCACAATGTGTTCCCTATCTAAATCCTAAATCTTGTTTAAATGTGCAACATCTGGTTATCGGTTAAAAAAAAATAAAAAATTGCAAAGCCACTTATACTTGTGGCATGCCTGAAAGGGAAAGGGAGATTGCCAGGATTCTCTGACTGATTTAAAGGATAATGGAATACAAAAGTTTAAATTTTTCCATAGAACAATTTCAATTATTCACTAGACAAATAGTTACTGGTGTGTATAAGAACCAGCCTAATGGAAGCTGAGCTGAATTCAATCAGTTACCAAGTTATGCTGTTATGACATATGCACCACTTCTCCTTTCTCCTTCGTTCCCCACTTCCTCATCCCACAATAACCCAACCTTGCAGCATTTGAGTCATTCTCAAATACCTTTCCTCTCTTTATAATTATTTGCTGACAGCCTTAGCGTGGACTCGCTTCAGGCTGATACAATGAATCTTTTGGAACATCTCAAGAAGACTGGTGATATCGTCAAATCATCGATGGATGTAAAATTGCTGTTTGACAAGCCCATCCAAGTAAGCACAATAAAAACAAATTACTATTTAACTGTCTATTGTAAAACTTTTTTTAAACAAATGTACATTATTGGACTCCCTTGGACTATCTTTAATCCATTGGAGATCATCGGACTATCTTTAATCGGACTTTACTGAACTTTATCTTGCACTCAACGTTATTCTCTTTATCCTGTATCTGTACACTGATTGTAATCCAGTATAGTCTTTCTACTGCCTTGAAAAAGCATTTTGCTGTACTTTGGTACACGTGACAATAAACGTAACTATAATTTATTATATCAGGAAAGTCTATCTGCAACAACTGAACTGAAGCAACATTTGGAAGAGATTGAGACCGAGAGAATGAAACTGGCTAAGTACATCTGTGATGACATTGGACATTTTTCACTGGAAGAGCTTTTCCTAAACAGCAAAACCTTCAGAGATTGTTTCCTGAAAGCAATGAAGGTAATTCCTTGGCTAGACCAATTGAATTGACCTTAGTTTGGCACGCTTCAACGTTTTTTCGTATATTTCAATAAACTTTATTTAAGGCTGCATATATTAAATTGTGATAAGCTTCATTATTGACATATGGAATATTGAGTGATTCTTGCCACAGGTAAAACTAGCAGCAAAACATAGCAGATATTGATGACATAAGCCCAGTACACTGTTGTGTAAATATGCTGAAAGATGTGGCTAGTTATTGAGCTGTAATGTACTGATTTTTTACCAGAGATGCCTTGGATTCAGTTATACTTTGTTGTCACATGTACGTAACAGGCACGTGCCGTCAGAGTAGGCAAGGTAGGCAGTACCTACAGTGTCCAAAATTATAAAAAGGTAATTATTAAATATAAATAGTAAAGATTTCCAATTCATTTACTATTGGCAACATAATGCATGAAATTGTGGCGGCTCCCAAGGGTCGTGCCACCTTAGTGTCGAACCCCTCGGCACAGGAGTGGTTCAGTCCGGAGGCGGCCCTTAGCCGGAGGCTTTAAAGGCTGGGGTTTGGGTGCCATCTTTCTCTCGTTGGTCTTCCCTACAACCGGGAGGATCAGAATAAAAAGTGTCTCTCTCTAAACACGACTCCGTGCTTTATTCCAAGACACACGCTACATTGGTGACCCCGACGCTCCATTGGCGTCATGATGGAGAACAGAGAAAGCCCTACCTCCTCACAGGCCGGCCTGGCCCTGTCTCTGGACGCGGTCTC
The DNA here is from genome assembly GCF_010909765.2 of Amblyraja radiata. Taxonomy (NCBI): domain Eukaryota; kingdom Metazoa; phylum Chordata; class Chondrichthyes; order Rajiformes; family Rajidae; genus Amblyraja; species Amblyraja radiata. Next base: position 45,925,466 of record NC_045974.1, on the reverse strand, counting down.
CGTTAAACTGCCCAAGTTCTGGACCACCCGGCCGCTCATCTGGTTCCAGCAGGCGGAGGCCCAGTTCAACCTGCGGGGCATCACGGTCGATGCCACCCGTTTCTACTACCTGGTGGGAGCCCTCGACCAGGATGCGGCTGAAGAGGTCACGGACTTCCTCGCAGACCCCCCGGACAATAATAAATACCTCGGCTTGAAAGAGCTCCTGCTCCAGATTTACAGACTGAGTGGGATGGAGCGGGCAGGTAGGCTCCTGCATATGGGGGGCCTGGGCGACCGGCGGCCATCTTCCCTCCTAAAGGTGGCTCTACTAGACGGGCACACGCCGTGCCTGATGTTTGAGTATACATACCTGCATCTGCTGCCGGCCTACATTCGTCTGCAGCTCACCGACGTCTCGTTTGCCGACCTTCGGGCCCTCGGGAGGCGCGCCGACGCCCTGTGGATGGCGCGCCCTGATGACGTCAGCGCGCTGGGCGTCAGCAGAGACGGGGTCGCGCTGAGGTCGACGCGCCCTGATGACGTCAACGCGCTCGCCGTCAGCAGGTACGCCGATGATGTCACCCCAGCAGCTCCCGAATACCCCCGGTGGGGCGGGGGAGATGTGGAAGGAGTGACAGCTCCAGCCCGACGGCCCGTACGATCGCCCCCAGCGGCAGTGAGGGGTACTGCACCTGCAGCCCAGCGCCAGCAAGCGGCAGGCACCACCAGCAGGAGCAGGCAAGCTCCAAGTGACTCCAACAGGAGACGTTGGTGCTACTACCATCAACGCTGGGGTGCTGCAGCACAACAATGCCGCCAGCCATGCACATTCCCGGGAAACGCCTGGGCCGGCTGCCAATAGTCCCCGCGGCGGCCGGCCAAATTCATCGCCTTTTTGCCTGGGATCGGCGCTCCGGGACCCGCTTCCTCGTGGATACAGGAGCGGAGCTCAGCGTCCTGCCCCCTTCGCTGGCCGACATTCGTTCCGGTAAGCGGGGGCCCGTCCTCACCGCGGCGAACGGCAGCCCCATCCGCACATATGGACTGCGGATGGTTCCCATCGTGCTCGGCTCCTGCCATTTCTCATGGAGCTTCACCATTGCCGACGTCTCCCAACCATTGCTCGGGGCCGATTTCCTCCGGGCGCATTCCCTCATGGTGGACGTCGGACGTCAGCGTTTGATCAACGCCACTACGATGGAGCCGATCACGTTGCGTGTGGATCAACCAGTGGGACGGCCACTGGCGTCCGTGGACTCCCGATTTGCACGTATCTTGGCTGCGTTCCCTGACATTCTCACTCCGCAGTTTCAATCAGCAACCCCCAGCCACGGAGTGTTGCATTATATCCCGACTACCGGCCCACCACTCCATGCACGAGCACGGCGACTGCCACCAGATAAACTGCGTCTGGCACGGCGGGAATTCCGCACGATGGAGGCCTTGGGGATCGTCCGCCCTTCAAGCAGCCCTTGGGCGTCCCCACTCCACATGGTCCCCAAGTCAAGCGGGGGCTGGCGACCATGTGGGGATTACCGACGGTTGAACGCGGCAACAACAGCGGATCGATACCCCGTACCCCACATCCAGGACTTCACGGCCCATTTGGCTGGGGCCACGATTTTTTCCAAAGTGGATTTGGTACGGGGTTATAATCAGATCCCAGTTCACCCGGATGACGTGCCGAAGACGGCGATCATCACGCCATTCGGGCTTTACGAGTTTACTCGGATGCCGTTCGGCCTCAAAAACGCAGCACAGGCCTTTCAGCGCCTCATGGACGGGGTTTGTCGCGGCCTCGATTTCGTGTTCGTGTACCTGGACGACATCCTGGTGGCCAGCCGCTCGCAACAGGAACACTGTACTCACCTTCGGCAGCTCTGTCAGCGGCTCAGCGAGCATGGTTTGGCCATCAACCTGGACAAGTGCCGTTTTGGGGTGAATGAAATTGACTTCTTCGGCCACCGCGTGACTGCGCAAGGCGCGGTTCCCCTGCCTGACAGGGTCGACGCCATCCGCCGGTTTCCCCGTCCACGCACGGTGCGTGGCCTGCAGGAATTTGTCGGCATGGTGGCGTTTTATCATCGTTTCGTGCCATCCGTGGCCCACATCATGCGGCCCCTGTATCAACATCTGGCGGGTGGGCAGCACAAGAGCGTTGAGTGGACCCACGAGGCGGAGGCAGCTTTTGACGGCGCGAAGGAGGCCCTTGCTCGGGCCGTACTGCTGGTACACCCGCGGGGAGATGCCCTGACTGCTCTCACGGTGGACGCCTCGGAGTCGGCGGTTGGTGCTGTGCTGGAGCAGCTGACGGGCGGAGGTTGGCGGCCCCTGGCCTTCTTCAGTCGGCACATCAACCGTGCGCAGACCAAGTACAGCGCGTTCGATCGTGAGCTCCTGGCTCTTTACCTGGCTGTGCGCCATTTTCGTTACTTCCTGGAGGGCCGCCCGTTCACCGCCTACACCGACCATAAGCCGCTCACTTTCGCCCTGCAGAAAGTTTCCGATCCCTGGTCCGTACGACAGCAGCGGCAATTGGCCTATATATCGGAGTACACGACATCTATCTGCTACATCAAGGGGAAAGACAACCGGGTGGCCGACGCATTGTCCCGGCCCGCTATCAACGCCGTGTTCTAGGTGGCGCCCGGAATGGACTATTCTGCTCTGGCGGCGGCACAGCTCACGGACGATGAGGTGCCCGCCTACCGGACTGCCATCTCCGGCCTCCGCCTTGAGGATGTCCCTCTCGGTCCTGGGGGAGTGACAATCCTGTGCGATGTGTCGTCCGGTCAGCCGCGCCCCATCGTCCCTGCCACCTGGCGCCGGAGGGTGTTCGAGGTGATCCACGGACTGGCTCACCCATCAATCCGGGCGACAACGGCACTAGTGGCCGCTCGTTTCATGTGGCACGGTCTGCGCAAGCAGGTTGGCCATTGGGCTCGCACCTGCATTCCGTGCCAGACGGCAAAAATCCAGCGCCATGTCCGTGCGCCGCTCCAGGAGTTTGGTCTACCTCACCGGCGGTTCGACCATCTCCACATAGACATTGTAGGGCCTCTCCCGCCGTCCCGGGGCATCACCCACCTGCTTACAATGGTGGACCGCTTCACGCGGTGGCCGGAGGCCATTCCGTTGACCGATACTTCAACGGCTACGTGTGCTCGTGCGTTGTCCGCGCACTGGATTGCTCGCTTCGGGGTGCCGGCGCACATCTCCTCAGACCGGGGGCCACAGTTCACCTCCGAGCTGTGGTCAGCCATGGCTCACTTGCTGGGGGTGCGGCTACACCACACCACGGCTTACCACCCGCAAGCTAAGGGTCTGGTGGAGAGATTCCACCGGCAGCTGAAGGCAGCACTGAAGGCACGACTCTCCGGCCCGGACTGGATGGACGAGTTGCCGTGGGTCATGCTGGGCATCCGGACTGCTCCCAAAGAGGACTTGGGCTCATCATCGGCGGAGCTCGTTTACGGGTCGCCACTCACGGTGCCCGGGGAGTTCGTGCCGTCGGCGCCGGGGCAGCAGGGAACGCCCTCATCCACCCTACAGCGCCTTCGCGAGCAAGTTGGCAGGCTCGCACCCGTCCCGACGTCCCGCCATGGGACATTTCGCCCACACGTGCCATCAGCCCTCAGGGACTGCCCGTACGTCTTCCTGCGCCGTGATGCCCACCGGACTCCACTCCAGAGGCCGTACGAGGGTCCGTTCCGAGTGCTGGAACACGGGCAGTCGACTTTTGTCCTGGACATGGGGGGCCGGCCGGAGGCAGTGTCGATCGACCGGTTGAAGCCGGCACACCTGGACATTGACCAGCCGGTGCTGGTTGCCCAACCTCGGCCCCGAGGGCGCCCCCCTTCACGGCTCCCTCCGCCTGTCACTCCACCTGTCCTCCCGCCGGTCCCTCGTCCTGTCCCTCCACCTATGCCTCCGCAAGCCCCACGAGCGGCTAACTTCCGCACACGGGCCGGCCGGGTCGTTCGCCCGCCGGTGCGTTTCGTGCCTCTGGTTCTGGGGGGGGGTCCTGTGGCGGCTCCCAAGGGTCGTGCCACCTTAGTGTCGAACCCCTCGGCACAGGAGTGGTTCAGTCCGGAGGCGGCCCTTAGCCGGAGGCTTTAAAGGCTGGGGTTTGGGTGCCATCTTTCTCTCGTTGGTCTTCCCTACAACCGGGAGGATCAGAATAAAAAGTGTCTCTCTCTAAACACGACTCCGTGCTTTATTCCAAGACACACGCTACAAAATGGTTATTATTTTCATAATTTCATCAATCTTAGGTAGCAGAATTGTCCCCTGCACCTTTGCACAGTCGACTGCACGCATGTATGCTGTGCTGCTCAAGGTGCTGCGCATGTGTTCATCGTCTGCCTGCTATTTTACTTCGGAGCAACGTGAGTAATTCCTTGAAGAAGACTACGCCAGTCCGCATGCGCGGCATTACGTCGTTCGCATGGTGAAGCACCGGACTGGCAGGCGCGTCGCTCCTGCCAGTGGTAAGTTTACACCTACAGGTAAGTTTTGTATTTCTTACCAGGTTGTGTTTATTCTTGCAGGAACCTCTTCTTACAGAGGTTTCCTGCTGGATATTGTAGCGAAGCCCGGACGAGCCGCGGGGTAACCGGCTTTGTGCTGTGGGGAGACTCCGGTCCGGATCGCTGAACGCAGGTAACCGGCGGACGTCGGGTTCGCTACTCCAGTCGCTGACAAGGCGGTCAGCGGCTTCCAACCCGCTGTGGTTCCCGTGGAGGGGTAAATCCAGGAGGAAGGCAGTATCACCACCAGAGTCGCTGACAGTGTGGTCAGCGGCTCCCAGACCCCTGTGGTCCACAAGACATGGTGTAAAACCAACAATAAGTCGGTCAGGCCTATGGACTGGGACGAGTCGGGCCGTGAGGGTTCCCGTCCGGAATAGATACCGTTTTTTGCACGGTTGTCCAAAATGGAGCTCCTAATGGAGAGGATGCTCCATCCAGATACACTCCGACAGGAGGAGTTGTGTCAGCGCCGGCCAATAGGAGAGCCCGCGCCAGTAGCACCTGTTTCAGGGCTGCTTAATGTCTCCCTCCTTGGAGGAGATGGAGCTCGTAATGTAGAGGATGCTCCACCAAGGTACACTCCAACAAGGGAGTTGTGTCAGCACCTGCCTATGGAAGAGCCCGTGCCAGCAGCACCTGTTTTAGGGCTGCTTAATGTCTCCCTCTAGGAGGAGGAGATGGAGCTCCTAATGGAGAGGATGCTCCACCAAGATACACTCCAACAAGGGAGTTGTGTCAGTGCCGACCTATGGAAGAGCCCGCACCAGTGGCACCTGTGTCAGGGCTGCTTAATGTCTCCCTCTTGGAGGAGGAGAACATGCAGGGGCCTGAGCCAGCACATGTTTCAGGGCTGCCTTCGAATCTCCCTCTCTGTGGAGGGGAGTGCGAGTGGTCAGTATGTAACTGACTTCAAATTCTAAAGTATGCCCATGGAACATACTGGAGCACATGCGTATGGCTTCAAGGGAATCCTTGCAAATGAAGGTGTTGTTGCCAGAAGGGTTGGTTACCAGCCGTTGGCAGAATACCCGGAAGGGGCCAGAGTTTCCCTCACGCTACAAATGACGGCAGTGTACAGCGCTATCAGTAGGACATTGGAGCCAGCCGCCGAACCTTCTATTTAGGTAAGACCTATTCAACAGGCAAAACCTGGATGAGGAAGCAAAAGCTGTCGGACCAATCAAGGTACCAACGACGAGCAAAGCTTCATCAATTCGGCGGCAACACAACCCACGCCTCCATTGGCAATAAGCGGTTCACTGAAGCCGATGGCAGCGTGAAAGCTGGACAGAGGTTCCACGCACCTTACCAATCCTACTCTACAACCAAGGTAACCAGGCAGGTAGTTGGGTCTGGCACTTCCGAAACATGGGGTAAGTGGACCACTTACAAGTTGGTAATATTTACACTTGTCTGTACAACACACAAATGGTTAAGGCATTGTCATCTACTTTGCGGCATCTAACCATGTAAAACTGCACAATACTAGCATTCCAAGCAGGTTTGGAATTATGGCCAGGATTGCCTTCGAGACAGGATCGGAAATATGGCCAGTGTGATCTTTCGAGGCAGGCTCAGAATTATGGCCAGAGTTGCCTTTAGAGGCAGGTTCAGGATTATGAGGCAGGCTCAGTATTATGGCCAGGATTGTCTTTTAAGACAGGCTAGGAAATCGGACCAGAGTTGCCAGTCGAGGCAGGCATGGAATAATGGCAGGCGTGGCCTGTTCATTGTGAAAGATGGAGAATGTCATTTAACTCGCATGTGCAGTATGAACTTTTCCGAATAGGAAACTTCGTTACTGACTAACAACTGATTTCCATAAGGATCTCGAAGATACATTCTATTCAGTTCTCATTTACAGGGATTACCGGAGCCATTTGAAATTATCAGGAGGAGGCAATGATAACTGTGATGATAACAGTAAAGCATTGCAAAATGGGCTTAGTTATTTACCCAGGGTATTTACCAAATTACTAAAATCGGTGCTTGGACTACTCAGAGTTCAAAACATTTGTTATGTCTTGGCTGGATGATATTCTAACGCTGTATTTTGCTAAAATCACCTATTTCAGCCTCAAACTATAGTTGTGAAATTGGGCCTCATCCATCCAGTGAATTTAAGTTGTTACCAAATAGACTTGTTGGTCATTGGGATTTACCTTTAACTATTAATTAACCTATGACTCTGCCCCAAAGCAAGAGATTGGAGTTAATAGAAACCTGCAACAACCTTGTTGTTATAAAGCAGCCTTCTATTCATCAAGAGTAATTGGCGGCAGGGGGCAGAGCGAGAGCGCGCGCTGTGGGAGTCCGTTGGTGAGGACGGAGCGCGGGAGGTGAGTGAGGGGGAAGAGAGGGGGCAAACGGGGCCCGGCGGAGGAGATAACGACGTGAGGGTGGTCGGGGAAGAAGGAGAGAGAGAGATGAGGGGGACGAGGAGTGCGAGCAGAGCCTGAGGCAGGGTTCTGGAGGGGAGCGGACGGGGAGCTGGCGGGAGACGGTACGAGGGAGAGCGACGCGGATGGCATATTGTATCGGGGTATCGGCCGACGGCCTTTATAGGTCCGGTAAACGGTGCTCTGGCACTATTCCCTGCTGTTACAAAATGATAGGAGAGCAGGGAGAGAGTGGGTCTAGTGGTATGGAGGCCAGTGGAAGAGAGGATAACGAAGAAAGTGTTGAGAAGGAGTGGGAAACCGTGGGAGCACGGGGTAGTCCCAGGAAGAGCAGCCATAAAAGAAGGAAAAACAATACTGGTGGATCGGAGAATGAAGACAAGGAACCAGAAAAGGAAATGTTGTTAAATGTAGTGGTGAGTTTTGAAGGAGAAGGAGGAGTAAAGAAGATAGATCCATTGAAGCTGACAAAAATAGTCAGGGCCCAGGTTGGGGAAGTAAAGTATGCAAGAGTGCTGGAGGATGGAAACATGCTAATAGGGTGCAACAGTGAGGCTCAAGTTGAAAAGGCAATGAAAATGAACAAGATTGACAAAACCAACATAATCAAAGTAGTGGGAGTGGGAGAACGGAGGACGGCAGGGTGTAAAGGGGTTATCTATGGAATCCCTCTCAACGTTAATATGAGTGAACTGGTTCAGGAACTCAGGAAGAGATGTGAATTAATTATGAGTGCCAAAAGAATGACCAAAGGAGCAAAGAAAGAGGAAACTGAGTCAGTCCTGGTCGAATTCAAGACAGAATCCCTTCCAAAAGTGGTCCATTTTGGATTCATGCGATATAGCGTAAGAGAGTACGTACCCAAACCAATGAGGTGCTTCAAATGTCCTGTTCGCTTTGTTCCTGTTCGGTTGAAAGGAAACAGTAAAAATTGGAAAGAGCCCTGGTTTTCAAGGGAAATTGGACATCTTGTTCGGAAAAAGAGGGAGATCTACAATAATTATAGGCAGCATGAAGTAAATGAGGTGCTTGAGGAGTATAAGGAATGTAAAAAGAATCTTAAGAAATAAATTAGAAAAGCTAAAAGAAGATATGAGGTTGCTTTGGCAAGTAAGGTGAAAGTAAATCCAAAGGGTTTCTACAGCTATATTAATAGCGAAAGGATAACGAGGGATAAAATTGGTCCATTGGAGAGACAGAGTGGACAGCTATCTGCAGAGCCAAAAGATATGGGGGAGATATTGAACAATTTCTTTTCTTCGGTATTCACCAAGGAGAAGGATATTGAATTATGTGAGGTGAGGGAAACTAGTAGAGTAGCTATGGATACTATGAGTTTCAAAGTAAAAGAAGTACTGACAGTTTTGAAAAATATAAAAGTGGATACGTCTCCAGGTCCTGACAGGATATTCCCTAGGACATTGAGGGAAGTTAGTGTAGAAATAGCCGGGGCTATGACAGAAATATTTCAAATGTCATTAGAAACGGGAATAGTCCCCGAGGATTGGTGTACTGCGCATGTTGTTCCATTGTTTAAAAAGGGTTCTAAGAGTAAACCTGCAATTATAGACCTGTTAGTTTGACTTCAGTGGTGGGCAAATTAATGGAAAAGATACTTAGATATAATATATATAAGCATCTGGATAAACAGGGTCTGATTAGGAACCGTCAACATGGATTTGTGCCTGGAAGGTCATGTTTGACTAATCTTCTTGAATGTTTTGAAGAGGTTACTAGGGATATTGACGAGGGTAAAGCAGTGGATGTTGTCTATATGGACTTTAGTAAGGCCTTTGATAAGGTTCCTCATGGAAGGTTGGTTAAGAAGGTTCAACTGTTGGGTATAAATTCAGGAGTAGCAAGATGGATTCAACAGTGGCTGAATGGGAGAAGCCAGAGGGTAATGGTGGATGGCTGTTTGTCGGGTTGGAGGCAGGTGACTAGTGAGGTGCCTCAGGGATCTGTGTTGGGTCCTTTGTTGTTTGTCATGTACATCAATGATCTGGATGAAGGTGTGGTAAATTTGATTAGTAAGTATGCAGATGATACCAAGATAGGGGGTGTTGTGGATAATGAAGAGGATTTTCAAAGTCTACAGAGTGATTTAGGCCATTTGGAAGAATGGGCTGAAAGATGGCAGATGGAGTTTAATGCTGATAAATGTGAGGTGCTACACCTTGGCAGGACAAATCAAAATAGGACCTGGGAATAGCCGTGCATAGCTCCTTGAAGGTGGAATCTCATATAGATAGGGTGGTAAATAAAGCTTTTGGTATGCTAGCCTTTATAAATCAGAGCATTGAGTATAGAAGCTGGGATGTAATGTTAAAATTGTACAAGGCATTGGTGAGACCAAATCTGGAGTATGGTGTACAATTTTGGTCACCCAATTATAGGAAGGATGTCAACAAAATAGAGAGAGTACAGAGGAGATTTACTAGAATGTTGCGTGGGTTTCAACAACTAAGTTACAGAGATAGGTTGAATAAGTTAGGTCTTTATTCTCTGTAGCGCAGAAGGTTAAGGGGGGACTTGATAGAGGTCTTTAACATGATGAGAGGGATAGACAGAGTTGATGTGGACAAGCTTTTCCCTTTGAGAATAGGGAAGATTCAAACAAGAGGACATGACTTCAGAAATAAGGGACAGAAGTTTAGGGGTAACATGAGGGGGAACTTCTTTACTCAGAGATGGTAGCGGTGTGGAATGAGCTTCCAGTGGAAGTGGTGGAGGCAGGTTCGTTGGTATCATTTAAAAATAAATTGGATAGGCATATGGATGAGAAGGGAAAGGAGGGTTATGGTATGAGTGCAGGCAGGTGGGACTAAGGGAAAAAAGTTGTTCGGCACGGACTTGTAGGGCCGAGATGGCCTGTTTCCGTGCTGTAATTGTTATATGGTTATATGGTTAAATGTCAGAAATATGGGCATATAGCTAAAATGTGCAAGGGGGAGAGGAAATGCGCAAGGTGTAGTGGGTACCATGAATATGGTCAGTGTGGAGAGGGGGTCAGACCAAAGTGCTGTAATTGTGGAGGAGAGCATAGTGTGGCTTACTGGGGCTGTGAGGTGATGAAACGCGAAGCTGAAGCACAAAACATAAGAATGAAGGAAAAGGTCTCCTATGCAGAGGCAGCAAAGAGGGCTGGCCCTACAAAACAGATGAATGAAAGAAGGATCAGGAGGGAACAAGATGTGGGCATAATGGAGACAATAAAATTAAAATAAAAGAGTATATGGAAAGAAAAGATAAACCTGGTTATATTTATAGCAGGAGTAATAAATGCGACAGCAGAAGTAAAATCCAAAACAGAAAGGATCCAAATCATTGTAAAGGCTGCAGTCCACCACTTGGGCATGGCAGGATTGAAGTGGGAGGAAATACATGATGGTCTCAGTATCCAGGCGAGCCAAGAGTCAACATGTGTGGGTTAATAATATTAATGTTAATCCTACAATGGAATGCAAGAAGCTTGTTAGCCAATGGGCACGACATTAAGCAATTCATAGACAGTAGGAAGGAAAAAACAGATGTCGTATGTATCCAGGAAACCTGGTTGAAACCAAGTTTAGATTTTGTTCTATATGCTTATGTTGCAGTGAGATGTGATAGGGGAAATGGGGGAGGAGGGGGTTGCGCCACTTTAATTAAAAAAGGGATACCATACAGGGTATTAGGAATTGGGCAGGAACAAGAATATGTGGTAATAGAAGAATGGTCTGAGAGGAGGAAAGTAGTGGTGATAAATTGCTATAATCCATGTAAGCGATTAGAGGTCAGTAAGTTACAGGAAGTAGAAGGCCAGAGCAAATCTAATGTTATTTGGTGTGGGGACTTGAACGCACATAATACATTATGGGGCAGTGGAAAGTCAGATAACAATGGTCAGGTAATTGAGGAATTTTTAAATGATGGTAATCTAGTATGTCTAAATGATGGAAAGAAGACCAGGGTAGATGTTAGGACAGGGAAGGAGTCTGTGTTGAACCTTACACTTGTTTCGAATAGGATTGCTGCTAAGTGTGACTGGGAAGTATATGAAAAGGGTACCATAGGAAGTGATCATCATCCTGTGCTATGCAAAATAAATGTTACTTTAATTATGATTAAAGAAAACAGAAGTGGACGGTGGGTTTTTGAAAAGGCTAATTGGGAGAAATTTAAGGAAGAAAGTGATAGATATGTATAACCGATACAAGAAGAGACAGATATAGAAAGCTTGAGAATAAATTGTCAGAAGGTATCAAAAGAGCAGCATTAGTTTCCATACCTAAAAGTAAAGGAAGATCAAAAAGGAAAGCTGTGCCGTGGTGGGACAATAAGTGTAAAGAGGTGGTGGTGAATAGAAACAGAGCATTCAGATTATTAAAAAGAACTCATAACTACCAACACAAAGCAATTGTAAGGAGGACTATAAGACAAACAAAAAGAGCATATTGGAGGAAGTGTTGTGATTCAATTGGAAGCACAACACAGGTAGGGGAGATATGGGGAATGATTTAAAAAAGTGGAAGGTGATAAAAGGGAGTGGAGTTATCCTATCCTAACAAATGGAGATCAAACTGTAGTCTCAAATAAAGACAAAGCAGAACTAATGGTTAACACTTTTAGTAGGGTTCACAGCTCCCACAACTTATCAGATGAAGGAAGAAGAGGTAGGGAAAGAACAAGAGAGGAAAATGTTGAGGCCTTATAAAGGAAAGGTATCACAGAGGACAAGTACAATATTCCATTTAATTTGGGGGAGCTAAAGAGAGCTTTGGCCAAGTGTAAGAACTCAGCCCCAGGGAAGGATGATATTTGTTACATAATGATAAAGCATCTAAGTGAGGAGGGACTCCAAAAGATTCTTGCACTATATAACAAGGTGTGGGAAGAAGGGTGAATACCGGAGAGGTGGAAGGAAGCAATCATTGTGCCTATTAGAAAACCAGGGAAAGATGCAAGTACTCCAGTAAATTATAGACCTATAGCTTTAACAGCACACATGTGTAAACTGATGGAAAGTCTGGTAAATGAAATATTAATGCATCTAATGGAAGAAAAAGGTATAGTGGCTAATTATCAGAGTGGCTTTAGAAAAGGGAGAGGTGCTAATGATCCAGTTCTGTGCTTGGAAGATGATATAAGGAAAGCACAAGTCAAAAAAGAATCTGTAGTTACTGTAGATCAGTGCATGCTCCTTTAACATAGTGACCTCACCACTACTAACCACTCCCCATTGTCTCTTGTATAATTGTAGCTTCCCCACCTCCAGCTCGCGCTCTAGCTCCAGTGATGACCACGGACAGCTAGTGCATAGTGTGTGTAGTGCTTATAATAAAGTTATCTAGTAAAATACTTTGTGTGACAAGCAAGTCATTTTACATGGTTCTGGGCGCCCGTGCATGCCAGGACTTTGGCTTGGTCTCTTTCCACCGCGACATCCACCTGGTGCAGGCCCCCATGGACCCCCTGAGCGAGTACCCCGACCGTTTTGATGACGTTCTGGGCAAATTGCCCTGTGCTTACAAAATCGTTGTTGACCCGGGGGTCAACCCGGTGATTAGACCGGCCCACCGCGTTTCTTTTGCCATGAAGGGCCGCGAGGAGTCCACACTACGTGACATGGTGGCCATGGGCATCCTCAAGGAGGTGAGTGCTCCCACCCGGTGGGTCTCCACCATGGTCGTCGCTGCCAAGAAGGGCAAGAGCGAGATCAGGATCTGCATCAACCCAAAATACCTGAACCTTGCCATCAAGCGCCCGCACTACCCCATGCGGACAGTGGAGGACGTCGCTGCACAGGTCGGTCCGGTCACAGTCTTCTCGGTCCTAGATGCCAAGAGCTCCTTCTGGCAGATCCCTCTGGATGAACGTTCCTCCTTCCTGACCACCTTTATCACACCCTTCGGCAGGTTCCGTTTTCTCCGCATGCCTTTTGTGATCAACTCAGCAAGCGAGGTTTTCCAGCGCACCATGGAACAGCTGTTTGCCGGGTTGCCGTGCGCTATCATCGTGGATGACATCCTGGTGTACGGGAGGGACGTCGCTGAGCACGACCTGCACCTCCGCCAAGTCCTGGACAGGGCTCGTGAGATCAATCTCAAACTCAACCCGAAGAAGTGTCGGTTCCACGTTCCGGAAGTCACTTACGTAGGCCACGTTTTCACGGCCGGGGGTCTAAAGCCAGACCCCCAGAAGACGGCAGCGGTCACTGAAATGCCCGCTCCCACCGACGTGCCCGGCCTGCAGCGCTTTCTGGGCATGGTCAACTACCTGGGGAAGTTCATACCCGACCTCAGCGAACTGAGTGCTCCCCTGAGGGAGCTGATCAAGAAGGACAATGCCTGGGTCTGGCTCCCGCATCACCAGTCGGCATTCGTGGCCCTGAAGTCCAAGCTCGCACGCACCCCGACTCTCAAGTTCTTCGATCTAAACAGGCCAATTGTCCTCACTTGCGATGCATCTCAGTTCGGCCTCGGTGCCGCCTGCCTGCAGCTCCATGACGACCAGCAGGTGCCTGTTTCCTATGCTTCTCACACCATGACCCCTGCTGAGCAGCGCTACGCTCATATCGAGAAGGAGGTCCTTGCCGTGGTGTTCACCTGCTCCAAATTCAAGGACTACATTCTGGGCAACACCTTCACCATTGAAACTGACCACCAGCCGCTGGTCTCTATCTTGAACAAGCCCATCCATGTTGCCTCTTCCCGTTTGCAGCGGATGATGCTGCAGCTCCAGCGTTTCACGTTACAGATTGTGTACCGCAAGGGCAAGGATATGTCCGTGGCCGACACATTGTCCCGTGCGCCGCTCCCTTCCGTTGCCCGCCATCCATACGAATCGTCTGACCTGATGGTACTGAACGTTAACATTGTGCCTTCCCAGCAGATGCAGTCCCTGGTCAAACACACTGCCGCTAATCCTGCCCTGCAACAGCTTGTGGGTGTCATCCGCCGTGGCTGGCCTGACCGACGCTCTTCCCTGCCGGCTGGTGCCGTGCCCTACTTCCTGGTTCGGGATGAATTGGTGCTGCACAACGGCGTGGTGGTGGAGGGTCATAAGGTCGTGGTGCCGGCCGCGCTGCGGGATCATTACTTTCAAACCGCCCACAACGGTCACCCCGGGGTTGAGGCCACTTTGTCCCAGGCCCAAAGCCAGTTTTACTGGCCGGGCATGGCTCAGGATATCCGGGACAGGGTCTCCGCCTGTGCTGCCTGCAACAGTCTCCTGCCTCATCAACAGCGCCAACCTCTCATGCAGCAGCCGGCTCCCGAGTTGCGTTGGATGGCTGTCGCCACTGACATATTCGAATGGCGTGGCAAACACTTCCTGGTCGTGGTGGACTCCTACTCCAGCTGGTTCGAGGTGGACCAGCAGCCTTCCCTCACGTCTGCTGCCGTCATCGGGAAGCTTCGCCACCACTTTTCAACCTTTGGGTCCCCGGTGACTCTCCAATCCGACAACGGCAGCCAGTTTTCAAGCGCAGAGTTCTGTGCCTTCGCCGCCCGTTGGAACATTCGCCACATCACCAGCAGCCCCGAGTACCCGCAAAGCAATGGCCTTGCGGAGCGCGCTGTCCGCAGCGCCAAGGAGCTGCTGGAACATTGTCGGCTTTCTCATCCTGACTTCTACCTTGCCCTCCTCAACCTCCGCAACATTTCCCGGGACCCCGCACTCGTTTCGCATGCCCAGCGCCCCATTGCTTTGCTTCTACAGAGGCCCGGGGAGCCGTTGGTGAGAGGAGGAGTTACCTGGAGCTGTGAGTATAAATACAGCGCGGGGTTTGCTTCTACAGAGGCCCGGGGAGCCGTTGGTGAGAGGAGGACTTACCTGGACCTGTGAGTATAAATACAGCGCGGGGTTTGCTACTACAGAGGCCCGGGGAGCCGTTGGTGAGAGGAGGACTTACCTGGTGCTGTGAGTTACCCAAATCTGGAACGTTCCATCTCACTTCCAGAGAAGGATTCTGATTCTGGTGGAACCCTCTGATTGGTGGAAGAGGACCAGCGGAAGCAGCTGATTGGCTTGTATTGTATTTGTATTGTAATTGTAAGGCTTTATTGTATTTGGATAAGGGGGAGAATGAGGGCCAGGGCAGTTTACTGTTCGGGATGTCAGATGTGGGAGGTCATGGAGTCGGAGTGCCCTCCAGACGTCCACATCTGCGCAAGGTGCGTCGAGATGGGGCTCCTAAGGGACCGTGTCAGGAACCTGGAACAGCAACTCGATGACCTCTGTCTGCTCAGGGAGAGCAAGGAGGTCACAGAAAGGAGTTACAGGGAGGTGGTCACTCCAAGACCACGGGAGACAGAAAACTGGGTCACAGTTAGGAAGGGCAACGGGCAGAGGCAGGGACTGGTGAGTACTCCGGTGGCTGTACACCTTGAAAATAAGTACTCATGCTTGAGTAAGGGTGGGGGAGACAGCCTACCTGGGGGCAGCGACAGCGCCCGGACCTCTGGCACAAAGACCGGTCCGGTTGCTCAGAAGTGTAAGGAAAAGAAGGGGAGGGCAATTGTAATAGGGGACTCTATAGTCAGGGGGTCGGATAGGCGATTCTGTGGACGCAGACAGGAGTCCCGGATGGTAGTTTGCCTCCCTGGTGCCAGGGTCAGGGATGTGTCTGTACGTGTCCAAGAAATCCTGAAATGGGAGGGAGAGGAGCCTGAGGTTGTGGTGCATATAGGTACCAACGACATAGGTAAAAAAAGAGAAGAGGTCCTGAAAGAAGAATTTAGGGAGTTAGGTAGAGAGTTAAGGAGAAGGACTGGAAAGGGAACAATCTCAGGATTACTGCCTGTGCCACGCGACAGTGAGAGTAGGAATGGAGCGAGGTGGAGGATAAATGCGTGGATGAGGGACTGGTGCAGTGGGTATGGATTCAAGTTTCTGGATCATTGGGACCTCTTTTGGGGAAGGTGCGACCTGTACAGAAAGGACGGGTTGCACTTGAACTCAAGGGGGACCAATATCCTGGCGGGGAGATTTGCAAAGGCTACTGGGGAGACTTTAAACTAGTATGGTTGGGGGGAGGGACTCAAATTGGGAAAGCTAGCAGTCAGTGTGTGAAGCAGGGGGCAGAGAATGGTAGCACTCTGACCCAAAATGTAGGGGAGAGAGAAGAAAAATAAAATAATCAGAGAATAAGAGAGGGTGGGTTTCTTAAATGTGTATATTTTAATGCTAGGAGCATTGTAAGAAAAGTGGATGAACTTAGAGCCTGGATTGACACCTGGAAGTATGATGTTGTGGCGATCAGTGAAACATGGTTGCAGGAGGGCTGTGATTGGAAACTAAATATTCCAGGATTTCGTTGCTTCAGGTGTGATAGAATTGGAGGGGCAAGAGGTGGAGGTGTTGCATTGCTTATCAGGGAAGATATTACAGCAGTGATTTGGCAGGATAGATTAGAGGGCTCGTCTAGGGAGGCTATTTGGGTGGAACTGAGAAATGGGAAAGGGGTAGCAACACTTATAGGGGTGTATTATAGACCGCCAAATGGGGAGCGAGAATTGGAAGAGCAAATATGTAAGGAGATTGCAGATATTAGTAGTAAGCACAAGGTAGTGATTGTGGGAAATTTCAATTTTCCACACATAGACTGGGAAACACATTCTGTAAATGGTCTGGATGGGTTGGAGTTTGTAAAATGTGTGCAGGATAGTTTTTTGCAACAATACATAGAAGTACCTACTAGAGAAGGGGCGGTACTGGACCTCCTGTTAGGAAATGAGATGGGTCAGGTGGCAGAGGTATGCGTTGGGGAACAGTTCGGGTCCAGTGATCACAATACCATTAGTTTCAATATAATTATGGAGAGGGACAAAACTGGACCTAGGGTTGAGATTTTGATTGGAGAAAGGCTAACTTTGAGGAGATGCGAAAGGATTTAAAAGGAGTAAATTGGGACAGTTTGTTTTATGGGAAAGATGTGGAAGAGAAATGGAGTACATTTAAAGGTGACATTTTAAGAGTACAGAATCTTTATGTCCCTGTTCGGTTGAAAGGAAATCGTAAAAATTGTAAAGAGCCATGGTTTTCAAGGGAAATTGGACTCGGTTCGGAAAAAGAGGGAGATCTACAATAGTTATAGGCAGCATGGAGTAAATGAGGTGCTTGAGGAGTATAAAGAATGTAAAAAGAATCTTAAGAAATAAATTAGAAAAGCTAAAAGAAGATATGAGGTTGCTTTGGCAAGTAAGGTAAAAGTAAATCCGACGGGTTTCTACCGCTATATTAATAGCAAAAGGATAACGAGGGATACAATTGGTCCATTAGAGTGTCAGAGTGGCCAACTATCTGCAGAGCCAAAAGAGATGGGGGAGATATTGAACAGTTTCTTTTCTTCGGTATTCACCAAGGAGAATGATATTGAATTATGTGAGGTAAGGGAAACAAGTAGAGTAGCTATGGAAACTATGAGGATCAAAGAAGAGGAAGTACTGACACTTTTGAGAAATATAAAAGTGGATAAGTCTCCAGGTCCGGACAGGATATTCCCTAGGACATTGAGGGAAGTTAGTGTAGAAATAGCAGGGGCTATGGCAGAAATATTTCAAATGTCATTAGAAACGGGAATAGTGCCGGAGGATTGGCGTACTGCGCATGTTGTTCCATTGTTTAAAAAGGGGTCTAAGAGTTAACCTAGCAATTATAGACCTGTTAGTTTGACGTCAGTGGTGGGCAAATTAATGGAAAGAATACTTAGAGATAATATATATATGGTTGTTTGTCAGGTTGGAGGCCAGTGACGAGTGTGGTGCCACAGGGATCTGTGTTGGGTCCACTGTTGTGTGTCATGTACATCAATGATCTGGACGATGGTGTGGTAAATTGGATTAGTAAGTATGCAGATGATACTAAGATAGGTGGGGTTGCGGGTAATGAAGTAGAGTTTCAAAGTCTACAGAGAGATTTATGCCAGTTGGAAGAGTGGGCTGAAAGATGGCAGATGGAGTTTAATGCTGATAAGTGTGAGGTGCTACATCTTGGCAGGACAAATCAAAATAGGACGTACATGGTAAATGGTAGGGAATTGAAGAATGTAGGTGAACAGAGGGATCTGGGAATAACTGTGCACAGTTCCCTGAAAGTGGAATCTCATGTAGATAGGGTGGTAAAGAAAGCTTTTGGTGTGCAGGCTTTTATAAATCAGAGCATTGAGTATAGAAGTTGGGATGTAATGTTAAAATTGTACAAGGCATTGGTGAGGCCAATTCTGGCGTATGGGGTACAATTTTGGTCGCCTAATTATAGGAAGGATGTCGACAAAATAGAGAGAGTACAGAGGAGATTTACTAGAATGTTGCCTGGGTTTCAGCAACTAAGTTACAGAGAAAGATTGAACAAGTTAGGGCTTTATTCTTTGGAGCGCAGAAGGTTAAGGGGGGACTTGATAGAGGTTTTTAAAATGATGAAAGGGCTAGACAGAGTTGACGTGGAAACGCTTTTCCCACTGAGAGTAGGGAAGATTCAAACAAGGGGACATGACTTGAGAATTAAGGGACTGAAGTTTAGGGGTAGCATGAGGGGGAACTTCTTTACTCAGAGAGTGGTAGCTGTGTGGAATGAGCTTCCAGTGAAGGTGGTGGAGGCAGGTTCGTTTTTATCATTTAAAAATAAATTGGATAGTTATATGGATGGGAAAGGAATGGAGGGTTATGGTCTGAGCGCAGGTATATGGGACTAGGGGAGATTATGTGTTCGGCACGGACTAGAAGGGTCGAGATGGCCTGTTTCCGTGCTGTAAATTGTTATATGGTTATATGGTTATATGTCCCGCACCACTCGCCCTCCTCTCCCGGTCTCTCAGCAATCCCTCAAGCCCACGGTCCGGAGCCCTGCCGCTGTCAAGGAGCGCATCATCGAGAAGCAGGCCATCCAGAAGCGCTCCTTTGACAAGTCGTCCCGTCCCCTTCCCCGTCTGTTCCCGGGCCAGATTGTCCGGATGCAGTCCCCCTCCGGTCACTACCGGCTGGCCGTTGGCAATGCTGACTCACCCCGGTCATACCTGGTTGACTACGAGGGCACCGTGTACCGTCGGTCCCGCCAGCACCTGCTGCTTGTCAACGAGCCTGCTCCGCCTCCCGCAGACCCGTTTTCACCGCCTGTCCCTTCCCCCCTGCCCGAAACTCCTCCTGCCCCTGTCACTCCTCGCATGCCCCGGAAACTGCCCTCTCAGCTCTCTGTGCCCCGCTCACGCCAGCCTCCTTCTCCTGCCTCGCCTGCGAGTGTACCTGTTTCGCCTCCCCGTTCTCCTCCTTCCCCTGGGCGCTCTTCACCCGGATCTCCCGTCTCTGTCCCTGCCCCCGTCCCTGCGGCTCCTGCGCTTGAGGGGGAAGGCGGGTTGCGCACCCGCTCTGGGCGGTTGGTCAAGCCGCCTGTCCGTTACGGGGTGTTTGAGTAGCCTGTATCATGATATGTTTTAACTGTTCCCTGCGCGGTTTCTAATTCTAGCGTATGAGCCGTGGTCGCTCTGTGCAAGTGCAATGCTTTTGTTTCCAAGAGGAAGGATGTAGATCAGTGCATGCTCCTTTAACATAGTGACCTCACCACTACTAACCACTCCCCATTGTCTCTTGTATAATTGTAGCTTCCCCACCTCCAGCTCGCGCTCTAGCTCCAGTGATGACCACGGACAGCTAGTGCATAGTGTGTGTAGTGCTTATAATAAAGTTATCTAGTAAAAGACTTTGTGTGACAAGCAAGTCATTTTACAGTCACCATATTTTTTGATGTAGAGAAGGCTTACGAAATGTTGTGGAGAGAAGGTCTTCTAAAAAAGCTGCATTTAATGGGAGTAGGAGGAAATATTTTTAACTGGATAATGGATTTTCTCAACGGTAGAAATATCCAAGTTAAAATAGGGTCAGACATCTCCAGTAAATGTGTAGTCGAGAATGGAACTCCCCAGGGAAGTGCGATAAGCCCGATCCTATTCTCAGTCATGATCAATGATATATTTGCAAACATTCAACCAGAGATGGGGCGATCGCTCTTTGCAGATGATGGCAGCCTATGGAGAAGGGGGAGGAATATAGATTTTATCGTGGAAAAAGTACAGCAAGGGATAGCCCAGGTGGAAGAGTGGGGAGGGAGATGGGGTTTTAAATTCTCTAAAGAGAAGACAAAGACAATGGTTTTCACAAGGAAGAAAATTAAAGAGGATGTCCTGTTAAAACTATACGGCAACAATTTGGAAAGAGTTAAAGATTTCCACTTCCTGGGGGTTCATTTTGACTCCAGATTAACATGGAGGGTCCACATTACAAAAGTAATTGAAAAATGCAAAAAAACCATCAATGTAATGAGATGCTTGGCAGATTTAGAGTGGGGAGCAGATGTATTATCTCTTAAACGTATTTATGTATCACTGATCAGATCCATACTAGAGTATGGCAGTATAGCTTATGGGTCAGCATCTAAGTCAGTGTTGTCCGAGTTGGACAAAGTCCAAGCGGAAGCTCTAAGAGTCTGTATATGTGTGCGGACGTCACCTGTATGTGCACTACAGGTGGAAACTGGGGAGATGCCGTTGAGACTGCGCCGCAGACAACTAATGGCTAATTACTGGCTAAGCCTTAAGGGTCATGGAGAGAACCACCCAACAAAACAGGTAGTACAGGAGTGCTGGGAGAGAGGTGTGGCTCAGTCTGGAAGCTTCGGCTGGGTTGGAGGAGTTGTGGCAAGGGACATGGGAGTAGAGGACAAAGAGTTCTGCCCTGCAGTATTGTGGCCATCTGTGCCAATATGGTTACTGAACATCCCAAAAGTTGATCTGGAGATATGGGAGGCAAAAAGGAGGAACAAAAATTCAGACCTAAAGACAGAATATCATAGCCATATAGATAATAGACACAGGGAACAACTTTCAATTTTCACAGATGGATCAAAGGATCCAGTAGCTGAAACAACAGGGGCGGCTGTGGTAGTCCAGGGGATGAATGTTGAGCTTTACAAAAGAACAAACAACTATTTGACAGTATATACAGTGGAACTGTACGCTATTTTGATGGCAGTAAAGTAGTAATTTGTAGCGACTGAATCTGCAATCCAGAGTATTGGGTCTGGTGCATCCCATAGGCGGCCTGACTTAGTTTATGAAATCCTGCTACTATTAAGCCAAGTGACAAGGAGGGGCAGTGACGTGACTTTGTTGTGGGTCCCAGCACACATTGGAGTTCTAGGGAATGAAAAGGTGGATAAATTGGCAAAGGAGGCTGTAAAAAAAAGAAACATAGAGGTAAATTTACAACTATCCAAATCTGAAGGAAAACACATTGTGTTGAAGAAAATAAATCAGGAATGGCAACAATACTGGGAACAGGAGGCCCGCGGAGCCGTTGGCGAGAGGAGGACTTACCTGCAGCTGTAAGTATAAATACAGCGCGGGGTTTGCTTCTACAGAGGCCCGGGGAGCCGTTGGCGAGAGGAGGACTTACCTGCAGCTGTAAGTATAAATACAGCGCGGGGTTTGCTTCTACAGAGGCCCGGGGAGCCGTTGGCGAGAGGAGGACTTACCTGCAGCTGTAAGTATAAATACAGCGCGGGGTTTGCTTCTACAGAGGCCCGGGGAGCCGTTGGCGAGAGGAGGACTTACCTGCAGCTGTAAGTATAAATACAGCGCGGGGTTTGCTTCTACAGAGGCCCGGGGAGCCGTTGGCGAGAGGAGGACTTACCTGCAGCTGTAAGTATAAATACAGCGCGGGGTTTGCTTCTACAGAGGCCCGGGGAGCCGTTGGCGAGAGGAGGACTTACCTGCAGCTGTAAGTATAAATACAGCGCGGGGTTTGCTTCTACAGAGGCCCGGGGAGCCGTTGGCGAGAGGAGGACTTACCTGCAGCTGTAAGTATAAATACAGCGCGGGGTTTGCTTCTACAGAGGCCCGGGGAGCCGTTGGCGAGAGGAGGACTTACCTGCAGCTGTGAGTATAAATACAGCGCGGGGTTTGCTTCTACAGAGGCCCGGGGAGCCGTTGGCGAGAGGAGGACTTACCTGCAGCTGTAAGTATAAATACAGCGCGGGGTTTGCTTCTACAGAGGCCCGGGGAGCCGTTGGCGAGAGGAGGACTTACCTGCAGCTGTAAGTATAAATACAGCGCGGGGTTTGCTTCTACAGAGGCCCGGGGAGCCGTTGGCGAGAGGAGGACTTACCTGCAGCTGTAAGTATAAATACAGCGCGGGGTTTGCTTCTACAGAGGCCCGGGGAGCCGTTGGCGAGAGGAGGACTTACCTGCAGCTGTAAGTATAAATACAGCGCGGGGTTTGCTTCTACAGAGGCCCGGGGAGCCGTTGGCGAGAGGAGGACTTACCTGCAGCTGTAAGTATAAATACAGCGCGGGGTTTGCTTCTACAGAGGCCCGGGGAGCCGTTGGCGAGAGGAGGACTTACCTGCAGCTGTAAGTATAAATACAGCGCGGGGTTTGCTTCTACAGAGGCCCGGGGAGCCGTTGGCGAGAGGAGGACTTACCTGCACCTGTGAGGAACCCAAATCTGTAACGTTCCATCTCACTTCCAGAGAAGGATTCTGGTGGAAGCCTCTGATTGGTGGAAGAGGATCAGAGGAAGCAGCTGATTGGCTTGTATCCCGGGTAAGGCTTTATTGTATTCGAATAAGGGGGAGAATGAGGGCCAGGGCAGTTTACTGTTCTGGATGTCAGATGTGGGAGGTCATGGAGTCTGAGTGCTCTCCAGACGTCCACATCTGCGCCAGGTGCGTCGAGATGGGGGTCCTAAGGGACCGCGTTAGGAACCTGGAGCAGCAACTCGATGACCTCTGTCTGCTCAGGGAGAGCGAGGAGGTCATAGAAAGGAGTTACAGGGAGGTGGTCACTCCAAGACCACGGGAGACAGAAAACTGGGTCACAGTTAGGAAGGGCAATGGGCAGAGGCAGGGACTGGTGAGTACCCCGGTGGCTGTACACCTTGAAAATAAGTACTCATGTTTGAGTAAGGGTGGGGGAGACAGCCTACCTGGGGGCAGCGACAGCGGCCGGGCCTCTGGCACAAAGACCGGTCCGGTTGCTCAGAAGGGTAAGGAAAAGAAGGGGAGGGCAATTGTAATAGGGGACTCTATAGTCAGGGGGTCGGATAGGCGATTCTGTGGACGCAGACAGGAGTCCCGGATGGTAGTTTGCCTCCCTGGTGCCAGGGTCAGGGATGTGTCTGAACGTGTCCAAGAAATCCTGAAATGGGAGGGAGAGGAGCCTGAGGTTGTGGTGCATATAGGTACCAACGACATAGGTAAAAAAAGAGAAGAGGTCCTGAAAGAAGAATTTAGGGAGTTAGGTAGAGAGTTAATGAGAAGGACTGGAAAGGGAACAATCTCAGGATTACTGCCTGTGCCACGCGACAGTGAGAGTAGGAATGGAGCGAGGTGGAGGATAAATGCGTGGATGAGGGACTGGTGCAGTGGGTATGGATTCAAGTTTCTGGATCATTGGGACCTCTTTTGGGGAAGGTGCGACCTGTACAGAAAGGACGGGTTGCACTTGAACTCAAGGGGGACCAATATCCTGGCGGGGAGATTTGCAAAGGCTACTGGGGAGACTTTAAACTAGTATGGTTGGGGGGAGGGACTCAAATTGGGAAAGCTAGCAGTCAGTGTGTGAAGCAGGGGGCAGAGAATGGTAGCACTCTGACCCAAAATGTAGGGGAGAGAGAAGAAAAATAAAATAATCAGAGAATAAGAGAGGGTGGGTTTCTTAAATGTGTATATTTTAATGCTAGGAGCATTGTAAGAAAAGTGGATGAACTTAGAGCCTGGATTGACACCTGGAAGTATGATGTTGTGGCGATCAGTGAAACATGGTTGCAGGAGGGCTGTGATTGGAAACTAAATATTCCAGGATTTCGTTGCTTCAGGTGTGATAGAATTGGAGGGGCAAGAGGTGGAGGTGTTGCATTGCTTATCAGGGAAGATATTACAGCAGTGCTTTGGCAGGATAGATTAGAGGGCTCGTCCAGGGAGGCTATTTGGGTGGAACTAAGAAATGGGAAAGGGGTAGCAACACGTATAGGGGTGTATTATAGACCGCCAAATGGGGAGCGAGAATTGGAAGAGCAAATATGTAAGGAGATTGCAGATATTAGTAGTAAGCACAAGGTAGTGATTGTGGTAGATTTCAATTTTCCACACATAGACTGGGAAACACATTCTGTAAATGGGCTGGATGGGTTGGAGTTTGTAAAATGTGTGCAGGATAGTTTTTTGCAACAATACATAGAAGTACCTACTAGAGAAGGGGCGGTACTGGACCTCCTGTTAGGAAATGAGATGGGTCAGGTGGCAGAGGTATGCGTTGGGGAACAGTTCGGGTCCAGTGATCACAATACCATTAGTTTCAATATAATTATGGAGAGGGACAAAACTGGACCTAGGGTTGAGATTTTTGATTGGAGAAAGGCTAACTTTGAGGAGATGCGAAAGGATTTAAAAGGAGTAAATTGGGACAGTTTGTTTTATGGGAAAGATGTGGAAGAGAAATGGAGTACATTCAAAGGTGAAATTTTAAGAGTACAGAATCTTTATGTCCCTGTTCGGTTGAAAGGAAATCGTAAAAATTGTAAAGAGCCATGGTTTTCAAGGGAAATTGGACACTTGGTTCGGAAAAAGAGGGATATCTACAATAGTTATAGGCAGCATGGAGTAAATGAGGTGCTTGAGGAGTATAAAGAATGTAAAAAGAATCTTAAGAAAGAAATTAGAAAAGCTAAAAGAAGATATGAGGTTGCTTTGGCAAGTAAGGTAAAAGTAAATCCGAAGGGTTTCTACCGCTATATTAATAGCAAAAGGATAACGAGGGATAAAATTGGTCCATTAGAGAGTCAGAGTGGCCAACTATCTGCAGAGCCAAAAGAGATGGGGGAGATATTGAACAGTTTCTTTTCTTCGGTATTCACCAAGGAGAAGGATATTGAATTATGTGAGGTAAGGGAAACAAGTAGAGTAGCTATGGAAACTATGAGGATCAAAGAAGAGGAAGTACTGACACTTTTGAGAAATATAAAAGTGGATAAGTCTCCAGGTCCGGACAGGATATTCCCTAGGACATTGAGGGAAGTTAGTGTAGAAATAGCAGGGGCTATGGCAGAAATATTTCAAATGTCATTAGAAACGGGAATAGTGCCGGAGGATTGGCGTACTGCGCATGTTGTTCCATTGTTTAAAAAGGGGTCTAAGAGTAAACCTAGCAATTATAGACCTATTAGTTTGACGTCAGTGGTGGGCAAATTAATGGAAAGAATAC
The DNA here is from genome assembly GCF_010909765.2 of Amblyraja radiata. Taxonomy (NCBI): domain Eukaryota; kingdom Metazoa; phylum Chordata; class Chondrichthyes; order Rajiformes; family Rajidae; genus Amblyraja; species Amblyraja radiata. The sequence continues at coordinate 45,900,321 of NC_045974.1, read as the reverse complement.
TTAGAGATAATATATATAAGCATCTGGATAAACAGGGTCTGATTAGGAACAGTCAACATGGATTTGTGCCTGGAAGGTCATGTTTAACTAATCTTCTTGAATTTTTTGAAGATGTTACTCGGGAAATTGATGAGGGTAAAGCAGTGGATGTTGTGTATATGGACTTCAGTAAGGCCTTTGACAAGGTTCCTCATGGAAGGTTGGTTAAGAAGGTTCAATGGTTGGGTATTAATGGTGGAGTAGCAAGATGGATTCAACAGTGGCTGAATGGGAGATGCCAGAGAGTAATGGTGGATGGTTGTTTGTCAGGTTGGAGGCCAGTGACGAGTGGGGTGCCACAGGGATCTGTGTTGGGTCCACTGTTGTTTGTCATGTACATCAATGATCTGGACGATGGTGTGGTAAATTGGATTAGTAAGTATGCAGATGATACTAAGATAGGTGGGGTTGCGGGTAATGAAGAAGAGTTTCAAAGTATACAGAGAGATTTATGCCAGTTGGAAGAGTGGGCTGAAAGATGGCAGATGGAGTTTAATGCTGATAAGTGTGAGGTGCTACATTTTGGCAGGACAAATCAAAATAGGACGTACATGGTAAATGGTAGGGAATTGAAGAATGTAGGTGAACAGAGGGATCTGGGAATAACTGTGCACAGTTCAATGAAAGTGGAATCTCATGTAGATAGGGTGGTAAAGAAAGCTTTTGGTGTGCTGGCCTTTATAAATCAGAGCATTGAGTATAGAAGTTGGGATGTAATGTTAAAATTGTACAAGGCATTGGTGAGGCCAATTCTGGAGTATGGTGTACAATTTTGGTCGCCTAATTATAGGAAGGATGTCAACAAAATAGAGAGAGTACAGAGGAGATTTACTAGAATGTTGCCTGGGTTTCAGCAACTAAGTTACAGAGAAAGGTTGAACAAGTTAGGGCTTTATTCTTTGGAGCGCAGAAGGTTAAGGGGGGACTTGATAGAGGTTTTTAAAATGATGAGAGGGATAGACAGAGTTGACGTGGAAAAGCTTTTCCCACTGAGAGTAGGGAAGATTCAAACAAGGGGACATGACTTGAGAATTAAGGGACTGAAGTTTAGGGGTAACATGAGGGGGAACTTCTTTACTCAGAGAGTGGTAGCTGTGTGGAATGAGCTTCCAGTGAAGGTGGTGGAGGCAGGTTCGTTTTTATCATTTAAAAATAAATTGGATAGTTATATGGATGGGAAAGGAATGGAGGGTTATGGTCTGAGCGCAGGTATATGGGACTAGGGGAGACTATGTGTTCGGCACGGACTAGAGGGGTCGAGATGGCCTGTTTCCGTGCTGTAATTGTTATATGGTTATATGGTTAAGGGGAGACGCCTCTATTCGCTGCAAAACAGAATGGGCATTACAGCAAGAAGAGGGGGGAACAGGAAGGAACAGGTAGTATTAACAAGATTGAGGATAGGACACACTCACCTGAGCAGCACATTAAAAATATTGGGAAAACACCCTACTGGGCTGTGTGAGGAATGCCATCAACCAGAAACAGGTCAGCATGCCCTAGTTGCATGTAGGAGATATGAGACAGAAAGAGGATTGAAATGAGGAAAATTGGATTGACAGAAATATCAGTAAAGAACGTTCTAGAGTGTGGAGGGAAAGGAAAAGGAAAAAAGTTGTTGTTTGATTTCTTGAGGGCCTCTGGGCTTATAAAAAGGATCTAATATAAAGACATGAGTACTGTGGAATGAAGCCAGAAGGTGGCAGCAATGCAACATTGCGGATGCCGGCTGCCGTAAAACTCCAAAGAAGAAGAAGAGTTAGAGTAATTTGCAATATAGTAGCTGTGATTCAGCTGTGCAAGTGGGGGAACTGACATCAAAGTAGCAACTTCTCAAGTGCCATGTAGTACATTGTTAATAGACCTATGCTATTATCAGCTGAAGCTACCAAAGTCACAATGATGGACGAACAGTATTCAGCATTGCTCCAGTAGTTTGGTCAGTAAAATTTCAGTTATGTTACAAACTGATGCTAAGGGCTCTAACGTGGAAAATTGCGAATGTTATCTCTAGTTCGGAGGTGGAGATTTGCATGAGTCGCCAATTCTTCAGTTATTGTTATCAACTATCTATAGACACTAGGTGCATTCTATGGGTTAAAAGGTTATTGAGATAATATGCATAATCTGCATACTCAACTTCAAGTTGATACACTATAGTGGTGGCATATGTTTGGCACATGGGTGCAATCAAGTAAAAGTATCCTGTAATAATTTACCTAATCTCATTTGCCACTGGTGTATCATCAAGTACGATTGAATGACAATACAGAATGGGTGTTGGATCACAAAATATTTATGACATTATGGTTCGATGAAATGCCGAATATCCATATGTTACTTTCATGCTTATTCACCGGTTGCAAAAATATGTGGCATAACAGTGGCCAGAGATACATTCTCGCTGCAAGGAGGAATGTTTCTTTTATGTCATCCTCCATTTTGCCTCATCAGTTGGGTCTTGAAATAAAGTCAGCAAGATCCCGTTATAAGTTTTCGTACTGTCTGCCTGGCCTATGTAACCATGATTCTCGCTTTTGTCCGGAATAATAAAATATAACCGTATACGGTTATTCTAAACGTAAAACTTTGCTGGTTCAGCCTGTGGCTCGGGAAACCAACCTCTGCATGATAACATCAATTTATTGACTTGCAGATTCTGTGTAGACTGCTCCTACGGATCGGGTTGTCACACCGATCCATGTATGTGCTCACTACAGAGTGCAGAGATAGAACCAAAAAAAGCAGCAAAGTTCTTCAGGAGATGGGAAGCATTTTGTTTAATGCTAATGTTACATTTAATACGGTACAGATTACTGACGTCTTGGAGTTCATTTTTAAATTGTCTTTTGACAATAATTGAGTTATAGGGCCATTAACTGTGCCAAACGTGCCTTCCCATCATATTTGCTGCAGTAAACGGAACCCACTCTGTCAGGTTTCACCCCCGGATATCGAGTTTGTAAAGGATATCTTTAACACAAGTTCTCCCAGGACAAGTACAGGGCAGTATGGGATATTTACATTGTGTTAACACTACCTCACCAGGAGGCTCCAGCTACATCCTTAGCTTTGGCCGGCACTCATAATGTAGTTATCCTCATGGTGCTGGTTTCAGTGCATCGGGTTCAGTCGCTACATACTTGCGACTGGACAGGATGATTACATCTGTAAATAATATATATAATATTTTATGTTATGAAATAATTAAGCAGAGCAGAAGGGGTGTCGGGTCTCAAACTAGTTTCATAGCATACCCAGGGACCTTCGGTTATGTGAAGGCACACATATACAACAATACGTTAAGGTCACCAAGTGCCTTCAAGGCTCTGAACTAGCAATGCTTGTTAGGTACAAAAAACTTTATAAGAAGGTATCCGTTCAGACCATCTCCAGGTGATAAAACGGGGTTTGATTTATGCAGGAGTAGATACTGATTTTCAAATCTCCCTCCCCCAGGGCTGCTACAACATCAGCAGCAAGGGTTATTTACGTTCCGCTGGATCACATCCTAACAGCTGCAGCATGGTGAAACGAACGAACTTTCCAAACATTTTATAATAACCCATTGCCAGACTAGGGGTATTTGCCAACTGTATTTTAGGTTCTATTTATAGTTTGCCTCCGGATGAGAGGGATTACTATTATTATTACTTGTTCATTAAACAGCATCAGCATGTTTTAAATCTATGTAATGTCTGGATGCATTATGAATCTTTCCCTCATTTGTCAATGAAGCAGTTGTGGTTGTGTAGACTCGCTTCTCATGGCATGAAATCACAGAGCTTTGAAATCTTCACGGAATCACTCACGTGACTCCGAAGTAAAATATTAAGATTAAACGAGAACTTACCTGTTTGAAGTTTGATCTTTATTTTATGAGGAGTTACGTTGGTGATTACGTGCCCTCCACTCCCAACCCTCTCTCACAAAGGTCATCTGGTAGTTCTCGATTTCTGATCTTACTATGTTACTTCAATTACTGTTACCTGTGATTTCACACCACTGCTTTGAAGATTGACGCGCATGCGGACTGGCGGGGTCTTCTTCACGTAATCACCAACGTAACTCCTCATAAAATAAAGATCAAACGTCAAACTGGTAAGCTCGTTTAATCCTACTATTTTGGTGTACAGTATCTGCGAGTGTTACGTTGTCTCTCTCTTTTCCATTTTATTTCAAAATGTATCCCTTTTTCAAACATGGATAGTCATTATCTTGAGAGTTTTTCTAAACAATCCAGTGTTTCCACTTTGAAGGAAATTACCCGAAATGCAGGTTACCTTCGGGTAATTTTAGGGAAATAAAATTCGGGAAGTTTCCGCATCCGGCCCGCAGGATGATTTGGGGGAATTTTCCTGAAATAGAATCCTAAATTTCCGGGAATTTTATGGCATTTCCTGAAATTTTCAAAAATGCTTTCTGCGTGCTATTTGTTATTTTTCTTTGGCGGGCACACGCTAACAACAAAGCAATCGAGCTCAGACAATGAGCAGGGCCTCCCCCAAATGCACGGGATGATTTGTCTGCACAGTTGGGGGAGGTCCGTCAGCCGCGTCACAATTGAAAATGGCGCCGGTGGCGCAGTAGGGAGGCAAAATGACGGCGCGTGCGTAGTGGGCCCGGGCGGGATCAGATCACCATTTTCACTACATCGCCTTGCATTTGGATGAATGGGGCCATGGAATATTGTGTTGGGGTAGTCGGACACAATGGGTCCACGCTTGTTTTATATCAGGGGTGTTATACTACCTGCGAAGGGGTCCAATCTGGCCTGCGAGATGATTTGGAGGGGGAAAAAAAAAGTAGTGCCCGCTTCTCTGGGGCTGCGGTGTCTGCCCGTCCGGTCCATCGCTTCCACCACGGCGTCGGAGCTTCGCCGCCGGTCATCCTGGCATCCAGGGAGCGAGTCTGGAGAGACCGTTCTCCTGTCGCCGGGCGGGAGCAGGAACGACTGACTCTGAACCCAGTCCAGGCAGCGGCTGCGACCGGACATCAGGCGCTGCTCCGGCTGGGCCCCCACCACAGGCGCTCCAGCGCTGCAAGGGAGGGAGAGGGAGGGGAGAGAAAGGGAGGGGGGGGGAGGGAGGAGAGGGGGGGGGGGGGGGGGGGGGGGAGGGGGAAAGAGTGGTAAGGAGAGTAGGATAGAGAAGGGGAGGGAGAGAGGAGAGGGGGAGGAAGGGAGGGAGGCTTGATAAGCAGAAGAAACTGAGCATCGGTATTCACAATGAAAAAGTTAAGGAGTACAGAGATTAAAAAAGTTAAGTGCTGCTTGCTTTTTGATCGGACAAGAACTTGCATTTTGCAGTGATAATGAAAACAAAGAATCGCTAAATCGTGTATATATTGCGTTACTGATATATACAGGAAAAGTTGATAAAATTGGCACAACATTTACAGAATTCATCTTTTTTAGCATTTCTAACAAGATACAAAATGACGATTGAAGCAGTAGGCACAGTTGTAGAAAATAACATTAAAGAAGAGATCGCAAACGCCCCTTTCACTGATATTTCAAATACAGCTCAGTGTTCTACAATATTAAGGTATAGATTGGACTCTGAAATTAAAGATGCGTTCATAAGCTTTGACAAACTTAAGGACAGAACTGCTACTAATGTAGCAGAATGCATATTACATAAGTTAGACTAATATACTTGTGCTGAGAAACTTGTAGCACAGGCATACGATGGAACAATGGCATCAAACTTAAATGTTCAAGCTAAAGTAAGACAAAAGGCACCGTCAGATTTATTTACCCACTGCTATGCTCATAAGTTGAATCTTGTTTTGTCTCAGTCTGCAAAATTTATACCTGAATCTACAGGCCTTTTCTAGACCATTGACGTTCTTGCTTCATTTTTCAGTCATTCTATAAAACAAACGCAATTTATTGATGAAATAGTGCAGAAGGCACTACCAATTCCAAAGGCAGCACCAACCAGATGGACTTCAAACTCAAAGCAAATCCAAACTATTTTGCAATATCATGGAGACCTCTGTAAACTTTTTGACAGCATTAACAGCAATCCTTTATTGTGGGATCCAGATACTTTAGTGGGGAGTAATGGGTTTTATGCTTGGCTAACGAAAGATTCAACATACTTTATTCTCATTGTTTATAATATAATTTTCATTAAAACGGAAAACTAAAATGATAGATATTCCATGTTGCCTTGAAAGAATCAATTAAACAGTGCATTTGCTTGAGGACTGCCACAATAATTTGATGACATCCATGAAAAGTTTGATGAACATTGCAAAGAAAATTACCTGACTGAATCAAAATCTTGTTCACAACGTCCTAATAAAGAAGAGAGAGCACGAATATTTGATCTAATATTAGTTGATATATTGAAGCATATGGAAGCAATATACAGCGACTTCAAAAATGTACATTTCATTTCTAGTTGATGGAAAAAAAATTCAAAAACTTGCTTGCCAAATTGATCACGCGGCAATACAAAGTTTAGAAAGAAACTATGGTAACTACATTGATGTCATAAGAATGGAAGCGGATCTAGCTGGAATTTACAATGCACAAGTGTTTTGGGATAAATCATTCAAAGTTTTTTTGTTTTTATATTTCAAAATGGACTGGAACAAGTGTTCCCTGAAGCCGTGAAGCTGCTACAATTAATTTTAACAATTCCTGCTACACAGTTTTTGTTGAGAGATCATTTTCAGCTTTAAAAAGAATTAAAACCTTCACCAGGAATAGAATGTCCAATGAAAGGCTTTCATCACTTGCTTTAATTTCTATTGAACAGGAAAGATTTAATCGGAGTGAAGTCCCACTGCTAATCTCTATGAAAAAGTTAGATACTTTTCCTGCAAACAAAGAGAAAATAGAGTGTGTGTACAAATAATGTGGTAAGTAAATTTCTCTTTTAAATATTTTCTTAAGAGATAGGCTTTTGAAGACAAATTACTTTTATGAAGTCGACTGATTGCCTACCCTGAGCAATTGTTAATGCGCATGCCTGGTACCTAGGTACAGTGAAATTCTTTGTTTTTTAATACAATCCAGTAAAATCATACAGACAATACAGTCGCCACATTTCTGGCACTGACGGTTTTTTAAAAAAGTGAATCGAACAGTTTATATTTCCTTTCGGGGCTAACCAGGCCTATCACTGCACGTGGTTGCAGGTGCCCCCCCCCCCCCCCCTACAGGTTAAATGAAAAGCACAGGGCAACCTTGCAACATGGAACTCAGAAACCAGCTGGAGATTGGAAGCCAAAATCCCAATCACCTTTGTTGATCGACTCAGTAGTAAGTCCAGAGCACAGCAACTAAATCCTGAGATAATAAGCTTGTGCAATTAGCAGATCCTGGTCCCTCAGTTTTCTCCAGGAATAGTTCACCAGTGCAGCACATTGTATGGAGATGGAGTTAGCAACAGGTGGAGGATGATTTGAGGCCCTGGCATGCAACGTGCTAAGTTTGAAAGGAAGAGGAAAAGACAAATCAAAACTTGATCTTGGAGGAAGTTCATGAAGTAACTGTTGAAAGGTATTGTAACTATTTCCCCTTCCCCCAAAGGAAGGGGTTTTGTCCAAGTTACCTTCCAATGATAAAAGTGAATAACCAAGATGCATAGTCTGATGTAAAATTTCAACACGGCAGGCCGTGTGTATGTGTAATGTATGTAACGTTTGTATACGTCATCAACATGTAAATGCGAGGGCCCTCTTGAGGCCATGCTATCATTAAACGGAACGCGCTACTCGCAGTCATTGGTGTCGGACGTCTCTTTATTGTGCTAGTCACAACCGGGTTTTAAGCAAGACATTACATGTTGTCAGAGGTACAAAATGGCAGGACTCAAGCCACCGGGACCACTCTCCATGCAAAGGAACCTGGCCAAGAATTATAATGACTGGATAAGGGCGTTCCAGCTGTACGTGACAAGGACAGAGCTGACGAGTAAGCCAGAAAAGATTTGGTGTGCAACATTCCTCCACTTGGCGGGGCCGGCCGCTCAGCAGATTTATGAAACCTTTCATACAACCACTGAATTGGAAGTTCCAGACATACTGCGAACCAAAAAAGAACTTCACTGTCATGAGATACATCTTCAATGTGTCCTTCAACATCCTTCGCTCCATAGATTAGGTATGTTGCAAAGCCTACCTGAAGCGTCGCTGAAAATCTGTCGCTGCGAGTGTGCGCGATTTTGGCGCCGTTTAGAGGGGGCGGGTTTAAAACGCGATTTTCTCTAGGCTGTTCAAATCGAAGATGTTCAGCCTTGTTAATTATTAACGAAAAATCGCTGGCAGACCCCGTCGCAAAAGCTATTATTAGTTTTAAAGGCCTTGGATAATAGTTATAGTAGTTTAAAAATCAATCTCTAAACCCGCGACCACCGACAGCCGTCAGGGTCCCATAGAGCAAACCACAGAAGGTATGTAGCTTATTTTTACATTAAAAAGGGTTTCTTAAGATCCCTTTATACAAAGTTTAACGTTGCGAGTAGCTAATTTTGGGTCCATTATATCCCGCAGTATTTTTCTGGGCATTTGAGGCACAAATCTACCGCAATGTGAACGTTCTAAACCAGCGCGTTCACAGGATCCCACTAGAAAGCTGATTTAAAATGGACTTTAATTTACAGCAATTGAACACTAAATTCCTTCCATTTGGCCTATAAATTAATGTAAATGAGATTTTAAAATCATGTTTTATTGTGAATTATTTATGAATATTATTTGCACACTTAGGCTATTTAAAAATGTTAATCATTTATTAAGAAATGGATAGATGTTTAGATCTAGTAATTAAAGTTTGAAATTAGCTACACTTGGGTAACTAACTAATTATATGCTTTAATTTCAGGTCATCCAAGTAAGATTATTTTATATTTGTTTCAGAATGGTTCAATCTATGATAACTGGAAATTTCATTCAGTTCTCTTAATTTTTAAGAAAGTTATGGGCTTTTGACTGTCCACGATCACAGCTTTTTTGTTACGTCCATAGAAAATCAATAGGGAACAAGCTGCTAATTTCCGAGTTTGAAAATGGCCATAACTTTTTAAATACATGAGATATGAAAGTGAATTAGGTGTCAAATTAAACTTCGTTTTATGCTTTATCTGATGGGATAAAGTGCAGCAGGCAGTGAAGAAAGCGAATGGTATGTTAGCTTTCATAGCAAAAGGATTTGAGTATAGGAGCAGGGAGGTTCTACTGCAGTTGTACAGGGTCTTGGTGAGACCACACCTGGAGTATTGCATACAGTTTTGGTCTCCAAATCTGAGGAAGGACATTATTGCCATAGAGGGAGTGCAGAGAAGGTTCACCAGACTGATTCCTGGGATGTCAGGACTGTCTTATGAAGAAAGACTGGATAGACTTGGTTTATACTCTCTAGAATTTAGGAGATGGAGAGGGGATCTTATAGAAACTTACAAAATTCTTAAGGGGTTGGACAGGCTAGATGCAGGAAGATTGCTCCCGATGTTGGGGAAGTCCAGGACAAGGGGTCACAGCTTAAGGATAAGGGGGAAATCCTTTAAAACCGAGATGAGAAGAACTTTTTTCACACAGAGAGTGGTGAATCTCTGGAACTCCCTGCCACAGAGGGTAGTCGAGGCCAGTTCATTGGCTATATTTAAGAGGGAGTTGGATGTGGCCCTTGTGGCTAAGGGGATCAGAGGGTATGGAGAGAAGGCAGGTACGGGATACTGAGTTGGATGATCAGCCATGATCATATTGAATGGCGGTGCAGGCTCGAAGGGCCGAATGGCCTACTCCTGCACCTAATTTCTATGTTTCTATGTTTCTATAAATTACAGACTTGATTTTTTAAATCTCAAAATGTTGTAACATTGCTACATAGATGCTGCTGCACCCGCTGAGTTTCTCCAGCACTTTTGTATATCTTCAATACACGTAATCAGCGGCGAGGAGAGGTCTTCTCCAACTACCTTACTGCAGTGAAGTCTTTAGCAAACGATTGCAAATTTGGCAGCCTGCATAACTCGTTGCTGCAAGACAGAAGTCTGCAGCATCACCAGCCAGCAACTCCAGGAGAAATACTCCAATACGATTACTTAACGCTAAATAAAATGCAGACTTGTGCACGATGCATCAGCCGAGCACGTGAAACAGTTTGCCCCAACCGCCATTGTAGTCAGTTGATTACTTCAAACAAGACAGCGCCAGGCGGCCATGGGGCCGGGGCCGAGGCCGGGATTCGCAACCTAGACAACCATTCATACAAACCCGTAATCATGGTAATGATGCCGTCTGCTGGTCATGCACCTACGTACGTAAAACAAACTCCTGCCCCGCTCAGGACATGAGATGTCACACATGCGGAGAGATCAGAGATTTCTCCAGATCCCCCGACTGCCCGAGAAATAGAGCGCCCAACAGCCGTCCATGTTCCCAACAACAAGACTAGCCAATGTGACAGAAGGCCGGGGATGGGAGCCGTGATGTCCGCGACATCGAGTTCGAGATGACCGTTTCACCGCAGCCTGAGCCAGTGAACGACGACTTTGACACATTCTACATTGATGCCGTTATTGACACTGTGATTGATTCAACGTGTGAATGGGAACATCTGTGTAGCATGAACAATGTGGACATTGAGTTCAAATTTGATTCGGGAGCTCAAGATAACATCCTGCCAGAGAACTTGTTCATAAAGACTGGTCTTGCCTTAATGAACACTAATGTTACACTAAGGTCTAACTCTGGACACAGAATGAAGCCTGCGGGACAGGCAAATGGCTTCTTGTGCAAAATGAGGTGTTTGATGGGGTGAGTGCGGGTCCAGCACGAGCGAGAGCGCCAGCTATTGGCAAACCACACAGCAACAGAGTAAGGAAAGCGCTAACGCCTGACACCACCGCACCCCACCGGCACGCATATCGCGCGAGCCAAACATAATGGAACCTCTCACATGAGCAGCGTGGAGCAAAACTCAGAGTCTGAATCATACACTGCGATAGTCATTGAGGTAAACTGCAAGCTTTTCCAAGGGCTGGGAAAGCTAAAACGACACGAGTGCAACGTAGCGCTGCAAGAGAACGTGCAACCTAAGCAAAACCCGCCCCGCACTATCCCATATAAGCTCTGGGATAAGGTCAAAGCCGCATTAGAGCGCATGGAAAGTTTGGGAGTCATAAAGCTCGTGAACGAACCGGTGGATTGGGTGAATTCAATGACGGTGGTTAACAAGCCTAATGGCGAAGTTCGCATATGTCTTGACCCGTGTGACCTCAATGCGGCCATTCGTAGGGAGCATGCCGACGTTCGAGAACATTGCAGCCCGCATGCCCAAGGCAGAATAGTTCTCGAAATATGACGCTACAAGTGGGTACTGGCAGTTTCCACTGAGTGACGACAGCTCGCGCGCGCCTGACGACATTTAATACTCCCTTTGGGAGATAGATACCTCGTGCTCCATTTGGAGTCTCATCCGCAAGTGAGATTTGGCAGCGGGCGATGCAGGAAGAGTTCGGTTATTTAGAAGCGGTGGAGATAGTCGTTGACGACATTCTCGTTTGTGGTGAGAACGCAGCCCAGCATGACGCCGGGGTGAAAACCCTATTCATGCGTGCAAAAGAATCCGGCCTAAAGCTCAATCTCAGAAAGTCGGCAATGCGCCCAAAAGATAATGAATATGTGGGACGTCATTTCGCAAGCAGCGTGTCACCAAGCCCATCTCATGTCAGCAATGTGTGATAAATGCCATACACGACAAACAAGGCTGAAGTGCAAACGTTCTTGGGGATGGTGACATACATGGCCAAGATCATTCCGAATCTTTCGTAGATCACCGCCCCACTTAGACAACTAACAGAAAAAGGTGTAGCGTGGCATTTTGAGCAGAAACACAGACATGCAGTAGACAAACAAGCATCTTCTCCATTCGTCACCCATGCTCAAACTGTATGATGTGAACGCGGCCGTTTCAATTGCCACAGACGCTTCCAACAGCAGATTTGCAGCGGTCTTAATGCTAGATGCAGGAAAAATGTACCCAATGTTGGGCGAGTCCAGAACCAGGGACCACAGTCTTAGAATAAAGGGGAGGTCATTTAAGACTGAGGTGAGAAAAAACCTTTTCACCCAGAGAGTGAATTTATGGAATTCCCTGCCACAGAGGGCAGTGGAGGCCAAGTCACTGGATGGATTTAAGAGAGTTAGATAGAGCTCTAGGGGCTAGTGGAGTCAAGGGATATGGGGAGAAGGCAGGCACAGGTTATTGATAGGGGACGATCAGCCATAATCACAATGAATGGCGGTGCTGGCTCGAAGGGCCGAATGGCCTCTTCCTGCACCTATTTTCTATGGTTCTATGTAAGACACGAGGCCTGGTGCCTACGCATCATGACGTGTGAATGCGGCTGAGCACAACTATATACGACTATAGAGAAGGAGCTGTGCACCATATTGTACGCATGCATGTTTCATGACTTCATTGTCAGTCAGCCAATTAGTTGGCTTGCTCGCTAAGCCGCAATATAAACTAAGCCCCAGACTCCAGCGTATGCGAATGCACCTGCTACGATACGACCTGGAGATACGGTGGAAGCCGGGACGTGAAATGTTTGTCCCCGGCGCCCTGAGCCGGCTGCCCAGTGCAAACACGCCTACTGAAGTGCGCATCACACGGCCGAACGTGATACATGCTGTGGAAGGCATCCTACACGTCAGATAGAAACATTGAAACTAGGTGCAGGAGGCCATTCGGCCCTTCGATCCAGCACCGCCATTCATTGCGATAATGGCTGATCGTCCCCTATCAATAACCCGTGCCTGCCTCCTCCCCTTATCCCTTGACTCCACTAGCCCCTAGAGCTCTATCTAACTCTTTCTTAAACCCATCCGGTGATTTGGCCTCCACTGCCCTCTGTGGCAGGGAATTCCATAAATTCACAAAGGTTTTTTCTCACCTCAGTCTTAAATGACCTCCCCTTTATTCTAAGACTGCGGCTCTGGTTCTGCACTCGCCCAACATTGAGAACATTTTTCCTGTATCTAGCTTGGCCAGTCCTTTTATAATTGTATATGTTTCTATAAGATCCCCCTCATCCTTCTAAACTCCAGTGAATACAAGCCTAGTCTTTTCAATCTTTCCTTATATGACAGTCCCGCCATCCCAGGGATCAATCTCGTGAACCTACGCTGCACTGCCTCAATCACAAGGATGTCCTTCCTCAAATTAGGAGACCAAAACTGTACACAATACTCCAGATGTGGTCTCACCAGAGCCCTAAACAATGCAGAAGAACCTATACTGAAATCCTCTTGTTATGAAGGCCAACATTCCATTCGCTTTCTTCACTGCCTGCTGTACCTGTAAACCAACTTTCAGTGACACCCAGGTCTCGCTGTACCTCCCCCTTACCTAACTTAACCCCATTGAGATAATAATCTGCCCCCTTGTTTTTGCCGCTAAAGTGGATAACCAAAGTGGATGAGCGCCTTGCGTAGTTCAAAGCTGATCAAACCCTAACACTGCTGCGCAAGTAAATAAGAAAGTGTTGGCCTAGTAAAAGGCGTGATCTGCCCTCGGACTTGACTCCGTTTCATACATACCATGATGAGCTGGTTGAAGTTGATGGATTAGTCTTAAGGGAAAACCGAATCGTAGTCCCCCAATACATGCGCCGGCAGATGCTGAACGCGCTACATGAATCACATCTGGGAGTGGTGAAACTTAAACAACGAGCCTGCAATTTATTTATGTGGCCTGGAATGAATGCACAGATTGAGGACACAGTGGGAAGTTGCTCGATATGCCAGGCGACCAGGAAAGCACAAGCAAGCAAGCCGCTCCAACCACACTTCATCCCCAGCAGACCATGGCCTAAAGTCGAGGCAGACATCTTCCATCTGGATGAAGTTGACCATTTGCTAGTAGAGGACTATTACTCCGTACCCAGAAATAGTGCAATTGACAGACATTATGGCACATCCAGTGATGGGACAGATGAAGGGCATGTTTGCCCGAAATGGCATTGACTTGATGTCAGACAATTTGACTGTGCTGAGTTTTGCAAGTTCAAGGATGAATGGGTATTTGCCCATGTCATCTCAAGTCCCATCTATCCAAAGAGCAATGGGCAGGTGGAGCGCTGTGTGCAAACCATGAAAATTATCATGAAGAAAGCCAAGCGAAGCGACCGTGACCTCATGTATGCCATCCTCGAATACCGCAACACCCTCCTTGATGAGACATGCGTTTATGCCCCCTCACAGATACTGAACAGTAGACTGATAAGAAGCAAACTGCAGTCGCCTTTATCGCTCCTACAGCCACATCCTGTCCTTCCCATGGGAGCGCAACTAGCCGTCCGGCAAGAAAAACAGGCACATACTTCAACGAGAAGGCAAGTGCCGAGCTGCTGCCGTGCCTGGAATAACGACAACAACAGGAGTGGTTTCGCACCAAACCAACCAAGCTGCAACATGGCAGATAGCGCACAAAAACTTGGAGCTACTCCATCTCTACACCGAGCAGCACTGAGTACCGCAGAAAAAGGAAGGACATGACCAGCGCACGAAGAAATCACAGCCCGCATCGCAAGGTAATGCGGTGGGGGAACCCGCTCGCAGTGTGCCAAGGCACACTCGCACAACAGAAATACAACACATAATGAGTCGGAAGCACGAGACGTGGGCGATTGTCAACAACCCCAACTCTGTTTGTTACGTGAAATAGTTAGGCAAGAGTAAAAGAAGGCAATGTCAAAATAAAACGTAGTTAGAGTTTCTAGTTTTGTAGTATGACGTTCGAAGTATAAAGAGCACTGTGTTAATTGTGGTGCAGTAAGGATAACGTGATTATCTCATTATTTATTGGCCACAAGTCTAGCAACGATGGTAGTGATGTTTTACTTCCAAAGCACTTGAGAATGTTATCCTGTGTATCTCATTATTCATTAGCTATAAGTCTTGCAGTATTGAATGACTATATTCTATTCGTGTCCTTTATATTTCTACAAACATAAGTCAATGATTTCATGATGATAGTACACTTTATATGCCTTGGACGTACATGTATATGAAACCCCAAAGTTGAAGGGGGAGATGTAATGTATGCAACGTTTGTATACGTTATCAACATGTAAATGCGAGCACCCTCTTGTGGCCATGCTATCATTAAATGGAACGCACTACTCGCAGATCTCATCGGTGTCAGACGTCTTTTTATTGTGCTAGTCACAACTGGGTTTTACGCAAGACATTACATATGGAAAGAGAAACAGTCAATGTTTTGGGTCTGTGACTCTTTGTTAGAACTCGGAAAGAGAGTGACACAACACAAGCTTGAGGAGCACCACCTCATCTTCCATCTGGGTGACGGAACCAGCAGATATTATTTCAGACTCTGGTGATGGGACCAGGAGCAGGAGCAGATATCCAAAGAGGATAGCTTGCTCCTCTAAAGGAGTGGGACCAACATCCTTACTGGGTAATTCACTAATGCAGTTGGGAAGAGTTTCAATTAATTTTACAAGTGGTGAGCATGAACAAATAGATTTATGAAACAGGAACAAGATACGTGGTGAAATGAGAGTATTGAATAGCACTGGAGAAGAAAGGAACATCATATTTAGTTGAAGTAAATTAGAAAGGAAGGGAATACAAAGGCAGGTGTTACAATATTTCCTGTTTTCCTGTATCTAAACCTAGGACAAATAAATTGTTTGGTTCATCAATGCCTGGGACCAGAATGGGTATCTCCCTGTTCTGCGCAGTCTATTTGCTCAATGGACAATAGACAATAGGAGCAGGAGTAGGCCATTTGGCCCTTTGAGCCAACACCACCATTCAATGTGATAATGGCTGATCATCCACAATCATAGAAACGTAGAAATTAGGTGCAGGAGTAGGCCATTCGGCCCTTCGAGCCTGCACCGCCATTCAATATGATCATGGCTGATCATGATTCCGCTCCGGGCTTCCTTCCTGCCTCCTCAGCCATCGAGACA
Source organism: Amblyraja radiata (assembly GCF_010909765.2). Classification (NCBI taxonomy): domain Eukaryota; kingdom Metazoa; phylum Chordata; class Chondrichthyes; order Rajiformes; family Rajidae; genus Amblyraja; species Amblyraja radiata. The sequence goes on along the minus strand of NC_045974.1, from coordinate 45,884,323 downwards.
TTCTCCGTCGACCAAGATACATCCACCGTGGATCCCGCAGGAACTTCTCCAACAATAACTCCAACTCCATCAGCTCCTTTTGGTCCACAGGTCCTCGGAAACCACACAATACGGGCCGAGCTGCTGACCACAGTGTGTTAGCTCCTCTGCTAGCTGACTCCGCCGTTCCCTCAAATGGATCCAAATTTGCACTCTTCAACGTCAGATCTCTCTCCAACAAAGCCCCTCTCATCTCGGACTTCATTTCGGATTCAAAACTTGACTTTCTGTGTCTCACTGAGACTTGGCAACAGCTTGATGATTACCTCCACATCAACCAAGCCATACCTCCTGAGTTTGTTTACATCTGCAAACCCCGCGCTTCCGGGAGAGGAGGGGATCTTGCACTGCGCTATCTCGAGAATCTCAAAATCTCGTCAGTCTCAGTCACAGAGCCATCCTCGTTCGAAATCCTGACTGCTCAACTACATGGGTGTACACCCACCCTCATAGTGTCAATCTATCGTCCTCCAAAGCCTTCTACAGTTTTTATTAGCGAACTTACTGCTATTTTATCTGACCTATGTGCCATGTCCCCCAATGTCATTTTAATGGGTGATTTCAATATTCATTTAGATAAACATACTGACACCTTTACTAAAGATTTTATTTCTGTTCTGGATAGTTTGGGCCTCACTCAGTACATCGATTTCCCAACCCATAATAAAGGCCATATTTTAGATTTAGTCTGTTGCTCTGGAGTGACACCATTTCAGAGCTTCCCGTTTCAGACCATAAAACGGTCCTTTTTGATATTAATCTGCCACTCCCTAAACGCAATCTGAAGCGCACCATATCCTTTCGTAATCTGAAAAACATTAATCAAGTGGAACTCAACAGACTGATCAGTAACTTCATCCTACTTCCCCCCCACTCTGCATTGCTAACCTGGTTGATCACTACAATGACTGTTTATCCCACTCATTAAACTCCTTGGCTCCTCTGAAAACCCGTAGAGTCTCTTTTAGCAGGTCATCTCCGTGGTACATTCCTGAACTCCGCCATATGAAAATGGTGGGCCGGCGTCTGGAGAGACTTACAAAGAAAACTGGACTTCACCACCAAATGCATACAGATCTTCTCTCATATAAAATTGCCCTGACTGCTGCTAAATCCTCCTACTACTCCAACATCATCAACAACAGTGAAAATAACATTCGGACTTTATTCTCCACTGTCAACAAACTACTTAAGCCTCCTGAAACCTCGAATCACCTCACCTCCACTGCTCAATGTAATACTTTTTGGACGCCTTCAGTTACAAAATCACCAGCATTCATCACCGATTGAACTCTTTCTCAGCTTCTGCTAACAGCCCACCCTGGACTTCCACCCTGGACTTCCACACTGGACTTCCACACTGGACTTCCACACTGGACTCCCCACTCTCCACCCTATCTACTTTCCAGTTTCCAACAGTCGAAGAAATAACTAAACTCATCACCAAGTCCAAGAACTCCTCCTGCTTGCTTGATCCCATCCCTACTGTCCTGGTTAAATCCTGTCTGCCCTCTATCTCACCCATCATAACATCCATAATTAACTCCTCCCTATCAACTGCTACTGTCCCTACATCTCTCAAAACAGCTTCTGTCACCCCGATTCTAAAAACATCAGGTTCTGATCCAAACAATCCAAATAACTACCGCCCCATCTACAACCTCCCATTCATCACTAAACTTCTGGAAAGGACAGTAGCGACACAACTTCAAGTCCACCTTCAAAACAATAACCTCTATGAACCATTTCAGTCCGGTTTCGCCACAATCACAGCACTGAAACAGCCTTGGTAAAAATTACAAATGATCTCCTTCTCGCAGCTGACACCGGCCACTTATCCATCCTGATCCACCTTGACCTCACAGCAGCCTTTGACACCATCTCCCACCCAATTCTCTGGAACGTCTATCTGCCACCGGCATCAAGAACAATGCACTACTTTGGTTCAGGTCCTATCTACACGACAGAAAACAGTTCATCCAGGGAAATAAAGTCACATCCACAACTGCCACAGTCACCCATGGTGTTCCTCAGGGATCGGTGCTGGGGCCACTGCTTTTTATCATCTATATTCAACCTCTTGGCAATATTCTCCGTTATTTTGGAATCAATTTTCACTGCTACGTCGATGATACACAACTTTACCTCTCCACAAAACGAAACACCTCCCTTCCCCCAACTGCCCTCATCACCTGTCTTCAAGCTATCAGCAACTGGATGTCACTCAACCTTCTAAAACTCAATGGAAATAAAACAGGAATCATACTAATTGGCTGAAAGTCCACACTCTCCAAAACCCACCCGTTCACCATTTCAGTTGATGGCTCACCCATACCCACCGCCTCCCATGTCAAAAGTCTCGGCGTCATTCTGGACAGTACACTTTCCTTTGGCCCCCACATCAGCAATATCACACGCTCAGCATACTTTCATCTCCGCAACATCTCCAGACTCCGCCACTCCCTCTCCAAAGACAATATAAAAGTCCTCATCCACGCTCTGGTCACATCCCGCATCGATTACTGCAACGCCATCCTCACTTGCACCTCCAATAAACTTCTTCATCGCCTCCAATGCATTCAGAACTCTGCAGCCCGGATCATCACCTGCACCAGATCATCGGACCACATCACACCCATCCTCACTCAGCTCCACTGGCTCCCTGTGCACCACCGGATTAACTACAAGATTTTACTGCTGACCTTCAAAGCCCTACACCACCTTGCTCCCCAATACCTCTCTGACCTGCTGCTACCATACACTCCTTCCCGGTCACTTCGTTCCTCCTCAGCTGCAATTTTAACTGTCCCCAAATCACAACTCAAAACACACCTGTTTAGATTAGCATACCCGACATAACTACCACCATGTTCACCCTGATTTTAATGATTTAAAATGTTTTGTGTATTTTTTGGGTTTTTTGTTTTTTGTTTTTAATCAACTTGATTTTAATATTGATAAATGCATTGTGATTTTATTTCCTGTAAGGTGTCCTTGGGTGTCCAGAAAGGCGCCAGCAAGTAAAATGCATCATTATTATTATCATCCAACTCAGTATCCCGTACCTGCCTTCTCTCCATACCCTCTGATCCCCTTAGCCACAAGGGCCACATCTAACTCCCTCTTAAATATAGCAAATGAACTGGCCTCAACTACCCTCTGTGGCAGAGTTCCAGAGATTCACCACTCTCTGTGTGAAAAAGGTTTTTCTCATCTCGGTTTTAAAGGATTTACCCCTTATCCTTAAGCTGTGACCCCTTGTCCTGGACTTCCCCAACATCGGAAACAATCTTCCTGCATCTAGCCTGTCCAACCCATTAAGAATTTTGTAAGTTTCTATAAGATCCCCTCTCAATCTCCTAAATTCTAGAGAGTATAAACCAAATCTATCCAGTCTTTTTTCATAAGACAGTCCTGACATCCCAGGAACCAGTCTGGTGAACCTTCTCTGCACTCCCTCTATGGCAATAATGTCCTTCCTCAGATTTGGAGACCAAAACTGTACGCAATACTCCAGGTGTGGTCTCACCAAGCCCCTGTACAACTGCAGTAGAACCTCCCTGCTCCTATACTCAAATCCTTTTGCTATGAAAGCTAACATACCATTCGCTTTCTTCACTGCCTGCTGCACCTGCATGCCTACTTTCAATGACTGGTGTACCATGACACCCAGGTCTCGCTGCATCTCCCCTTTTCCTAATCGGCCACCATTTAGATAATAGTCTGCTTTCCTGTTTTTGCCACCAAAATGGATAACCTCACATTTATCCACATTATACTGCATCTGCCAAACATTTGCCCACTCACCCAGCCATTCCAAGTCAACTTGCAGTCTCCTAGCATCCTCCTCACAGCTAACACTGCCCCCCAGCTTAGTGTCATCCGCAAACTTGGAGATATTGCCTTCAATTCCCTCATCCAGATTATTAACATATATTGTAAATAGCTGGGGTCCCAGCACTGAGCCTTGCGGTACCCCACTAGTCACTGCCCGCCATTGTGAAAAGGACCCGTTTACTCCTACTCTTTGCTTCCTGTTTGCCAGACAGTTCTCTATCCACATCAATACTGAACCCCCAATGCCGTGTGCTTTAAGTTTGTATACTAATCTCTTATGTGGGACCTTGTCGAAAGCCTTCTGGAAGTCCAGATACACCACATCCACTGGTTCTCCCCTATCCACACTACTAGTTACATCCTCGAAAAATTCTATAAGATTTGTCAAACATGATTTACCTTTCGTAAATCCATGATGACTTTGTCCAATGATTTCACCACTTTCCAAATGTGCTGCTATCCCATCTTTAATAACTGACTCTAGCAGTTTCCCCACTACCGATGTTAGACTAACTGGTCTATAATTCCCCGTTTTCTCTCTCCCCCCTTCTTAAAAAGTGGGGTTACCTTTGCTACCCGCCAATCCTCAGGAACTACTCCAGAATCTAAAGAGATTAGAAAGATTATTACTAATGCATCCACTATTTCTGGAGCTACTTCCTTAAGTACTCTGCGATGCAGCCTATCTGGCCCTGGGGATTTATCGGCCTTTAATCCATTCAATTTACCCAACACCACTTCCCGACTAACCTGGATTTCACTCAATTCCTCCAACTCCTTTGACCCGCGGTCCCCTGTTAATTCCGGCAGATTATTTATGTCTTCCTTAGTGAAGACGGAACCAAAGTAGTTATTCAATTGGTCCGCCATATCCTTGTTCCCCATGATCAACTCACCTGTTTCTGACTGCAAGGGACCTACATTTGTTTTAGCTAATCTCTTTCTTTTCACATATCTATAAAAACCTTAGCAGTCAGTTTTTATGTTCCCTGCCAGTTTTCTTCCATAATCTATTTTTCCTTTCCTAATTAAGCCCTTTGTCCTCCTCTGCTGGTCTCTGAATTTCTCCCAGTCCTCTGGTATGCTGCTTTTTCTGGTTAATGTGTACGCATCATCCTTCGCTTTGATACTGTCCCTGATTTCCCTTGTTATCCACGGATGCACTACCTTCCCTGATTTATTCTTTTGCAAACTGGGATGAACAATTCTTGTAGTTCATCCATGCAGTCTTCAAATGTCTTCCATTGCATATCCACCGTCAACCCTTTTAGAATTAATTGCCAGTCAATCTTGGCCAATTCACGTCTCATACCCTCAAAGTTACCTTTCTTTAAGTTCAGAACCATTGTTTCTGAATTAACAATGTCACTCTCCATCCTAATGAAGAACTCAATCATATTATGGTCACTCTTGCCCAAGGGGGCACGTACAAGACTGCTAACTAACCCTTCCTCATTACTCAATACCCAGTCTAAAATAGCCTGCTCTCTCGTTGGTTCATCTACATGTTGATTTAGATAACGATCCCTCATACATTCCAAGAAATACTCTTCCTCAGCACCCCTGCCAATTTGATTCACCCAATCTATATGTAGATTGAAGTCACCCATTATAACTGTTTTGCCTTTGTCGCACGCATTTCTAATTTCCTGTTTGATACCATCTCCAACTTCACTACTACTGTTAGGTGGCCTGTATACAACATCCACCAGCGTTTTCTGCCCCTTAGTGTTTCGCAGCTCTACCCATACCGACTCCAACCTAATGTCCTTCCTTTCCATTGCGTTAATCTCCTCTATAACCAGCAACGCTACCCCACCTCCTTTTCCTTTATTTCTATCCCTCCTGAATATTGAATATCCCTGGATGTTCAGCTCCCAGCCTTGGTCACCCTGGAGCCATGTCTCCGTGATCCCAACTATATCATAATCATTAATGGCTATCTGCACGTTCAACTCATCCACCTTATTACGAATACTCCTTGCATTGAGACACAAAGCCTTCAGGCTTGTTTTAAAACGCTCTTACCCCTTATACAATTATGTTGAAAAGTGGCCCTTTTTGATTTTTGCCCTGGTTTTGTCTGCCTGCCACTTTTATTTTTCACCTTGCTAACTATTGATTCTACCCTCATTTTACACCCCCCTGCCTCTCTGCTCTTGTACTCATCCCCCTGCCACATTAGTTTAAATCCTCCCCGACAGCACTAGCAAACACTCCCCCAAGGACATTGGTTCCATTCCAGCCCAGGTGCAGACCGTCCGGTTTGTACTGGTCCCACCTCCCCCAGAACTGGTTCCAATGCCCTAAAAATTTGAATCCCTCCCCCTTGCACCATTTTTCAAGCCACGTATTCATCTGGAATATCCTCCTATTTCTACTCTGACTAGCCCGTGGCACTGGTAGTAATCCAGAGATACATATATCGTTGGTGCCAATATGCACCACGACAACTGGCTGTTCACCCTCCCCCTCCCAAATGTTCTGCAGCCGTTCAGTGACATCCCTGACTCTTGCACCAGGGAGGCAACATACCATCCTGGAGTCTCGTTGGCGGCCTCAGAAACGCCTATCTATTCCCCTGACAATTGAATCCCCTATTACTATTGCCCTTCCACTCTTTTTCCCCCATCATGTGCCGCAGAGCCACCCATGGTGCCATGAACTTGGCTGCTGCTGCATTCCCCTGATGAGCCATCTCCCTCAACAGCTTCCAAAATGTTATACCTGTTTAGAAGGGAGATGACCGCAGGGGACTCCTGCACTACCTGCCTACTGTTTTGCTGGCTATTGGCCACCCGTTCCCTTTCTGTCCTCTTACCTTTTACCTGTGGTGTGACTTTCTCAGCATCGTGGATGCTCCAGTATGAATCCAGCCGCAGTTTCAATCGTTCAATGCGGTCTGCCAGGAGCTGCAGCTGTACACACTTCCTGAACACGTAGTCACCAGGGACACCGACCATATCCCTGATCTCCCACATGTTGCAGGCTGAGCAAACCACGGGGCCAATCTCCACTGACATATCTTACTCCCAAATTAACTATATTAAATATTAAAAAACACAAACCTTTATCCTTTAAACTTTACTAATAAATACTGTACACTCAACTCCCAGAATCTTTAACTCCCAGAATCCTTAACCTGAAGGCAGAAATGTAAAAATGTAAACATGGTCCTCGTCCACCAATCAGAGGCTTCCACCAGACTCCTTCTCTGGAACGTTGCCGATTTTGGTGTACTTACAGCGCAGGTACTCCTCCCCTCGCACCAACGGCGTCCTGGGCCTCTGTGAAAGCAAGCCCCGCGATGTATTTTATACTTACAGCGCAGGTACTCCTCCCCTCGCACCAACGGCTCCCTGGGCCTTTGTGAAAGCAAGCCCCGCGATGTATTTTATACTTACAGCGCAGGTACTCCTCCCCTCGCACCAACGGCACCCTGTTCCTGCCTTCTCCCCATATCCCCTGACTCTGCTATCTTTAAGAGCCATATCTAGCTCTCTCTTGAAGCTTGATAGGGCTTCAAGAGACACTCAAAGGTTTTGGTAAATACTGAAAGCTCAGTTTTCTTAGATTTGGTTTGCAATGGAAGTATTCAGGGACCAGGAGCAGGATTATTAAAACGCTTCAGGAAGAGGAAGCTAAAAGGAAAAGGGAGAAAATGGACAAGTTGGTAAGCAATGGTTTGAGTAATCACTCCTGAATCCACTTTTGAAAGTTTGGAAGAGGAGTCTCAACAATCAACAGTCGAAATGGCAGCAAGAGCTGAAACAAAAGAGTTAAAAGAAAGGGAGAAAGAAATGATAAGCTGGGAAGAAACGGTAAGAGCTAATATTACTAAAGACATTACTAAAGATCTTCAGAAACAATTTGCCAAAATGAATTCTACAATGCAGAATAATTTTTCTACAATGGAGGATAATCGCTCTAAGAAAATTGACAACAGTTGTGGAGAATTAAAGGAACTTTACGTATCCCTGAACCAGCAGTTCAAAGATTTGGAGTCGAGGACTGCTAAGGAATTGGAAAGCATGCAGAGAGATTATAACAATAAACATGACTCCCTGCTGAAGCATTTAACAAAGGCGGAAAAATTGATGGAAGAGATGGAGGGTGAAATGCAGCAGATGGGCGAGGAAATAACAGGTTTGAAAAAACAACACAACGCGAATTGGGAGCTGACGAATAAATTGAATGAGAAATGTCAAGATTTGGAAGCCAGGTCAGGGAGGCAGAATTTGAGAATAATAGGAGTTAAAGAGGGGGCAGAGCACGGCTCACAAATGTGTGATTTTATCACTAATTTACTTAAAGATGTTTTCAAACTGCCAGAAAAACCAAAGATAGATGTGGCTCATCGTGTTGGTCGCTTCCAAAGAGGAGCGAATGCTCCACCACGTCAAATTATCCTAAAGTTCTTAGACATTTCAACTTTGGAAAATTTATTAAAGAATCCTATAGAGAAAAGCTTACATTTGCTGATAATATTGTTAGATTTTACAGAGACTGACCCTCGGGAAATTCTGGCAAAAAGACGGCGGTTTAAAAGTGCAAGCAGTATTTTACAAGGACATTCTGAAGTTCGTTACAGCGTTATCTTTCCTGCCAAAATGTTAATTAAGTACAATGCTAAGCAACGTTCATTCATGGATCCGGATTCAGCTTGCAAATATGCCCAGGAGATTTTAAATAAAATTCAAGGAAAAACAGGAGAAAAGCTTACATTTGCTGATAATATTGTTAGATTTTACAGAGACTACCCTCGGGAAATTCTGGCAAAAAGACGGCGGTTTAAAAGTGCAAGCCGTATTTTGCAAGGACATTCTGAAGTTCGTTACGGCGTTATCTTTCCTGCCAAAATGTTAATTAAGTACAATGCTAAGCAACGTTCATTCATAGATCCGGATTCAGCTTGCAAATATGCCCAGGAGATTTTAAATAAAATTCAAGGAAAAACGGCATAATAAAACATTACGCCTGCTGAACTTGTTTTTTTGTTTCAAACAAGACACTAGAATTGTTCAGACGGTTTTCAGACAGACTTATCTGGCAAGAATGTGTTTTTCAATAACAGAGTCCTAACTTCATCTTGAACTGAAAAACTGAGGCTCAACAGATGGAATGTTCAAGGTCGCAGGCTCTGCACCAAGTTTTTCAGCCCTGATAATTATTAGACTGTTCTTTTTTGAATTGAAAACAGTTGTGATGGTCTCCCTTTGTCTCAGTACTATATGATCTATTATTTACATATACAGCATATAACTAACTAATTAACTATATATACGCAATAAACTTAATTAGCGCTAAAGGTTTAATGTATTATACTAACATGACTAACTATATAGTAGGAACGATGGGGGAGGTTAGACAGATATTCTAAATACTAATTATGAATTAACTAACATACAGGCTAATGAAAAGTGTGATTAATGACGAGGTACTTTAACCCATAATAACTCTTATTTTATTTTAAATCTTCGAGCTTTTCTTCTATTTTATTTTAAATTTTTTAGCTATTAATCGACCTGACATGATAATTTTGGTTATAACTGGAGGAAACCGATTAACGTTGGATGATACTTTATTAGCGGGGGCAAAGCCCAGTGCATAATTCCATCGACGGAGGTCAATTTAAAATTAATCTTAGCCACCATAGATGGCTTTTTTGTAAGATATCGCGTTTTTGATAACTTACACTCACTTTTTTTGTTTATTCACTATTATGAGTTGTATGCTTTAACAATCTTTGTGAACACTTCATTTTATGTTTTTCTCTTTCCCTTAATTATGTTTACTACTGCCAGGAGATGTAAAACTAGTGCAGAGATTATGAAGGACAACCCTGGACTTGGGATTTCGAGGTACTTGGCTGCATCACATGAATCATACATTCTGGTAATAATAGCCAATGCAAGATAATAGTCGAATAAACACCGGAGGTCTCACTTTCTGTAGTTGGAACATTAGAGGTGCGAATGAGCCAATTAAGAGGGGTAAAATTCTGGCACAATTAAAATCATTAAACACGGATATTGCTTTCCTACAAGAAACGCATTTGAAACAACTAACTCAGATCAGATTAAGGGCAAACTGGATAGGTCAAACCTACTACTCCGCATTCACTTCTAAAGCAAGAGGCACGGCCATTATAATTCGGAAAGGTATACCTTTTAAATTAAAGAAGTCCATATCTGATAAAGAGGGAAGATACGTTATAGTCACGGGAGAAATTTATAATACACCATTAACTATGATAAATATTTATGCGCCTAATTTTGATAACCCCCAATTTTTTAAGAAAATAGTAGATATAATTGCAGAGCATAATTATCAAAATATAATAATGGGGGGAGATTTTAATTGTGTTATAGACCCATATTTAGATATATCAATAAAGGTAGGGAAGCGTCTTGTGAACTAAGATCTGTGAATTTTTAAATACATATAAAAAATCATAACATAACTGATGTTTGGAGAATAGCAAACCCAAGTGGAAGGGAATATTCGTTTTACTCATCGGCTCATAAAACTTATTCACAAATTGACTATTTCTTATTGGATACAAAATTAATCCCGTACATGACTAAACCATCATACCATAATAGTATTATTTCCGATCATTCACCACTGATCTTTATACTTAAAATCGAGGGAATGCCGGGTGTAAAACATTTTTGTAGATTCAACGCACAAATATTAAATAACCCGCAGGGTTATGAGCATATAAATGAACAAACAAAAATATTTTTTCGAGATAAATGAGACGCCGGGTATTTCTGTATCGCTATTATGGGAAACCTTTAAAGCATACATTCGCGGTGCTATAATCTCTTAGAATATTATCGGCATGAGTAATAAGACTATTCCAAATTACAAAACAGGCACACTTCGAATTTGGGGATAAGCCACATAAATTATTAGCGAGGCAACTGAAGCAACAAGAAAAGGAAAATACTATCACTAAAATTAAATCTGATAAGGGTGAGCTTCTAACACTACTAAAGGATATTAATAAAAGGTTTGCCCAATTTTATCATAATTTATACACAACTAAAATAAATACAGATGATAGTAAAATCACAATTTTTTTAGGTAATTGCAACCACCCTAAATTGGATAGTTTAGAACAAGAGGAATTAGGAGCACGGATTACTAGTGAAGAAATAAAACAAATAATAAACTCACTGAAAAATGGGAAGACCCCAGGACCAGATGGTTTTAGCAATGAATTTTATAAACTATTTCAGGAGTCAATTGTACCAAGATTACTCAACTTACACACGCAGGCTAATACCGAAAATAAACTACCAGAAACTTTAGCAGAATCAACAATACCGCTTATACCAAAAAAAGATAAAGATTTAGATGAACCGGGTTCTTACAGAGCTATATCACTTCTAAATACGGATCAGAAAATCTTAGCAAAGATTCTAGCTAGAAGACTGAATAATTATATTAACAAATTGGTAAACCCGGATCAAACGGGATTTATACCCAAAAGACAATCATTTAATAATTTGAGAAGGCTTTTCAATATAATGTACTCTCACAAAGAGGACATTGAAGATATTTCAGTTGTTACGCTGGATGCAGAAAAGGCATTTGACCAGGTAGAATGGCAGTATTTATATAAGGTACCCCAAAAACTTAATATGGGAGAGAATTTTATTAGATGGGTTAAACTACTTTATGATAAACCTACGGCAAGAATATTAACTAATAATATGTTATCTCCAAAATTTTATTTAACATTACCTAACATTATGTATTACTACTGGGCAGTGCATATTAAGAACATAATGTACTGGTTGGATAGTTCCACTCACCAGTCGGAGTGGATAAGAATGGAGTAAGGAGTGTTTCCCGTACGATATAGGAACGATCCTGTTCTCACCGATAAAATTGAATAGTATTATATAAGAAGAACCCAATTATTCACAATACAATAAGAATTTGGAAACAAATAAAATTATCCTTGAAATTAAATAATCTATCAATACTAACCCCAATATTGAACAATCCTGCATTCAAACCATCTCTTATCGACAAAACATACAAACAATGGGATAGACTTGGGATTAGGAAAGTAGGGGATACGTATGAATTGGGCAAATGATAATCAATATTTTAAATATATACAGATATGTGACTTTATGAAGAAATATATACATAGATTTCACAATATATTTTTAGACCCTTTAGAAGAAGCAATGAATATTAAGGCTTATTCACAAAAACTAATATCATATTTTTATAATAGTATATTAAATAGAGAATTGCCCTCAACAGAGGCACTAAGAGAAGATTGGGAACATGAGCTAATGATAAAGATCCCGAAAGATAGATGGGAAAAGTATCTGATGAACACACATAATTGCTCCATTAATGCAAGACATAATTTAATTCAATTTAAATTATTACATAGACTATATTATTCAAAAACGAGGTTGAATAAATTCTACCCAAACGTCCCTCCCAGATGCAATAAATGTTTGTTTCAAAACCCCAATATAACACATTCATTTGTAGGATGTACAAAGTTGAATAAATTTTGGAGCGATATATTTGATATATTTACAAAGCTCTTCAAGTCAAGTATAGAACCTAATACGGAGTGGATTATATTTGGAATTATAGTAGAAGATATCAATTTAAATAAAGACCAAAAAGTATTTGTAAATTATGGGTTAATAATTGGAAAGAAATTGATACTTAAATTTTGATATTAATAATTGATATTAAAATGTGGATTAGGAACATGATGGACATAGCACACCTTGAAGAAATGAGACTCTGCCTAATAGATAAATATGACCGATTCTTAAGGAGTTGGTCCACTTTCATCGACTTTTTGGAATCATGTGATGCAGCAGTACCGTAAAGATTACTGATTTCAGGTTAGGTCGTGGATAGATTTACATCTCCGAACAAAGATTTGAAAATTTCTTTTTTAAGGGTCTTTTTCTCCTATTTCTACTTTCTATTTTTTCTTTTCTTATATACACACTTCAAGTTTTCTATTTTCTACTATCTATTTTTCCTCTTTTTCTTCTCTCTATTTTTTTGGGGTTTTTTTACTTCCTTTTCAAAAACATAAAACTAGAGGTTGTACATAGAATGTATTACGTTATGACATAGTTGGCACTTAAAATTAGGTACCACTGTATTGTTTTGTACTGTATTAACTTCTAATGAAATTAAAAAAAATAAAATTTTAAAAAATAACAAATAAAAATTGATATCCGTATTTGTGAATGACGATGGCTCCCCATGCATTCCATTCCCACGCTAGTTTCCTTCAACCTATATTCTCTTGTGCCCATGGACTGCACTCCACCCATGCTTCTCCTATCACCACCTACATCAGCCAATCAGCCTTGCAACCAGCATGTTTTTGAGATGAGGGAGAAAACAGGTCCTTTCGGGGTGAAACCCATACAGTCACGGAAAGAATGTGCCAACTCCAAAGAGATGGCACCAGAGGTCAGCATCGAACCAGGGTTGTTGTAGGTACAAATCAGCAAAGCTGTACTTTGGCACTGAAAATGCGCACAACATTATCTCCAACTACCACCACCTGCTATTTTGATCTTCCATTATGTGCTATAACATGCAGTGATTATGGTTTCCAACATAACTAAAAATAAATTGTCAAAAACCTTTCTGAAATACACCTGAATAGCTCGTTTTCTAAAAAATAAATTGACTATTATCACAAGCTTCATTCGGGACTACAATACCCACAGAATACACAAAAGACATTTGTGAAAATCCAAAGAAAATACAATACAATACAATACAATTCAATTTATTGTAATTTGGACCCCTTGAGGTCCAAACGAAATGTCGTTTCTGCAGCCATACATTACAAAACAAAAAGAACCGAGACACAACACAGTTTACACAAACATCCATCACATCGTTGTGATGGAAGGCAAATTTTTTTTATCTCTCCACTGCACTCTCCCCCCCGATGTCAGAGTCAGAATCAAAGTCGAAGCCCCCGGCTGGCGATGGCGATTGTCCCGCGGCCATTAAAGCCACGCCGGGTGATGCAAGGTCGCGCACCGGGTCTTGGTGTTGGAGCCCCCGGCGGGCGCTCACAGAGACCCGCGGCCATTCCAAGCCGCGCGGGGCGATGGTGTAAGGCCCCGCTCAGGTGCTCTTCAACCCCGCAACTCGGACGGGAGAAGTCGCCGTTGCGGAATCCCCGAAAAGCGGTCTCCCAGCAGGGACCCGCGGGCTCCCGGTGCCGCCGTCCACCAAACCCGCAGTTGCAGCCTCCGAATCTCCGAGGGTCGGGTGGCAGCAGTGCTCAACCACAGCTCCACCCGCTCCGGACTCGGCCAGCCCCGTGACGGTGAGTAGTCGGCAGCTCCGCAGCTGGAACCCCAGGTCGTTCCTGTTGGAGGCCGCTCCACGTTGCAGCCCCAACGACAACGGAGACCCGACAAGAAAAGGTCGGGTCTCCCGTGCAGGGGAAATATTTTAAAGTTACCCCCTTCCCTCCACACCACCCCCACCCCCCACACACCCCAACAAAAAAAATAACAAAAACTACATAAAAACGAGACAAAAAATAATAAAACACAGACGGACTGTAGAGGCCGCTGCTGACGAGAGTCGCGCCACCCACCGAGTTGGAGGATTAGCTCTTCCTAACTAACTAACTTTCTATTCTACTACTGGGCGAGTAACATCAAAAATATAATTTTCTGGATGGACGATGCATGTCATCAGATGAATTGGCTAAAAATGGAGAGGGAAGATTGTTTGCACCTAACATAGGCTCGATTCTTCTATCTCCAATACATCTGAATAAATCAACGTATGAGCAAAATCCGATAATACACAGTATCACGTATCTGGAAACAACTGAAATTAAACTGAGATATTTGTCTCCCCTTCTGCCTATTGCTAACAATCACTCGTTTAAACCGTCTACTTTAGATTAAAGTGTTTGCTCAATGGAAAAACCTAGGGATTAAAAATGTGGGAGACCTCTATAAGAAGTGGACTTTCCTCTCGTTTCAAGAACTACAGGAGAAATATCATTTGAAAGCAAGCAATCTTTTTAGATATCTTCAAAACCGCAATTATGTGAAAACATACACACAAGACTGTCCTTTTATGTGTCCAAATATATTAGACGATTGTTTGAATAGACATGCCGACACAAGTAAGTTGATATCTTACATTTATAACACTCTCTTAAATGCGGATAACCCACCTTCTGAGATGTATAGGCGAGCATGGGAAGACGAGTTGGGTTTATCAATTTCAAAATATATATGGGAGGAAAGCCTACTATATATACATTACTGCTCTCTCAATGTCAGACATTCCCTGATACAATTCAAAATACTGCATCAGCTATACTATTCAAAGACTAAATTGAATAAGAACTTCCCAACTGTCTCCCCTATCTGTGATAAATGTCACCTCAAGAAGCTACCTTAACCCATTCCTTTGCATCCTGTATAAAGATACAAAACTTCTGGATGGAAATATTCTATATCTCCTCTAAAACACTTAAAATTAAACTGGAATCAGATACAAAACTAATAACTTTAGGAATATCAGAGGCCTGTTCTAAGTTAACGATATTTCAAAGACGCTTCCTTGACTACGGCCTAATAACTACAAAAAAACTCATACTCAAATTCTGGAAAAAGATAACAGTTCCCAAAGTGAAGATGTAGATTACGGACATGTCCGAGACACTACATTTAGAAAATATTATGCTTGTTTTGGCTGATTCCCCAAAACATGGTCTCCTTTCACTGAATTTCACCGTTGGGTCCCATGTTCACACGGGAGGGCTGGTCCCCCTACGCAATAATCCACCTCTCCACCAATTCCAATATTGGTGGCCATTGGGGGGGGGGGGGGGCTTTCTGGAGCCCTGGTATGGGTGTTGTTGGCTGCAGGGACTCTGGTCTCCAGGGGGCTAGTATGGACATTGTGGGCCAAATGGATTCTTCGGGTGGCAACTCAGTCTCTCAAGCTTAGTAGTTGACTCAGACTCGCGGCTATTCCTTGAAATTCCATTTCAAGCAGAGTGCAAGGCCACCAAATTCAAATCCATTTTCCCACCATTACGAGCAGTGTGCAAGGCCACAAAATTCAAGTGCATTTTCATACCATTTCATGCAGGGTGCAACGACACCACATTCAAATGCAGTTTCATACCATTTCATGCAGGGTGCAAGGCCACCGAATTCAAGTGCAGTTTCCAACCACTTCAAGCAGGGTGCAACAACACCACATTCAAATGCAGTTTCATACCATTTCATGCAGGGTGCAAGGCCACCACATTCAAATGCAGTTTCATACCATTTTAAGCATGGTGAAACTACCATAAAACCACACAAAACACCACGCTCACAGTTCAGTAGACATTCAGTGTGTTCAGTTGATTCTCAGTTCAGACAGTCATGACCTCACACTCCCCCATCATGCAGAGACTGAGCCACACCCACACTTCCGGGTTTTATAATCCCTCCCCCTCCCACCGGAAAAGGTGTGGCCTTCATGGCATGATTGACAGGAGAGTGATTCTCAACATTTTTTAAACACTAATAACACTTTTATTTTTCATTGATGGGACGAATCCTCTGCACCTGATGAGCGGAGGGGGACTGAGTACCATGGCCAAAAATCACAGCCGTAACACAAAAATGCTGGAGAAACTCAGCGGATGCAGCAGCATCTATGCAGCAAAGGAAATAGGCGATGTTTCAGGCCGAAACCCTTCTTCAGACTGATAGGTGGTGGGGGGGGGGGGGGGGAGAAGGAAGGAAAAAGGGAGGAGGAGGAGCCCGAGGGCGGGGGGATAGGAGGAGACAGCAAGGGCTAGCAAAACTGGGAGAATTCAACGTTCATGCCATTTGGACGCAAGCAACCCAGGCGGAATATGAGGTGCTGTTCCTCCAATTTCCGGTGTTGCTCACTCTGGCAATGGAGGAGACCCAGGACAGAGAGGTCGGATTGGGAATGGGAGGGGGAGTTGAAGTGCTGAGCCACCGGGAGTTCAGGTAGGTTATTGCGGACTGAGCGGAGGTGTTCGGCGAAACGATCGTCCAACCTCCGCTTAGTCTCCCCAATGTAAATCATCTGACATCTAGAGCAGCGGATGCAGTAGATGCGGTTGGAGGAGATGCAGGTGAACCTTTGTCGCACCTGGAACGACTGCTTGGGTCCTTGAATGGAGTCGAGGGGGGAGGTGAATGGACAGGTGTTGCATTTCTTGCGGTTGCAACGGAAAGTGCCCGGGGAGGGTGTGGTACGGGAGGGAAGGGAAGAATTGACAAGGGAGTTGCAGAGGGAGCGGTCTTTGCGAAAGGCAGACATAGGGGGAGATGGGAAGATGTGGCGAGTGGTGGGGTCACGTTGGAGGTGGCAGAAATGGCGGAGGATTATGTGTTGTATTTGCCGGCTGGTGGGGTGAAAGGTGAGGACTAGGGGGACTCTGCCTTTGTTGCGAATGCGGGGATGGGGAGAGAGAGCAGTGTTGCGGGGTATGGATGAGACCCTGGTGCGAGCCTCATCTATGGTGGCGGAGGGGAATTCCCGTTCCCTGAAGAACGAGGACATTTCCGATGCCCTGGTGTGGAAGTCTCATCCTGGGAGCAGATGCTGCGTAGGCGGAGGAATTGGGAGTAGGGGATGGAGTCTTTACAGGGGGCAGGGTGGGAAGACGTGTAGTCCAGATAGCCATGTGAGTCAGTTAGTTTGTAGTGTATGTCGGTCAGAAGTCTGTCCCCTGCGATGGAGATGGTGAGGTCAAGGAACGGTAGGGAAGTGGCGGAAATGGTCCAGGTGTATTGGAGTGCCGGATGGAAGTTGATGGTGAAGTGGATGAAGTCAGTCAGTTGTGTGTGGGTGCAGGAGGTGGCCCCAAAGCAGTCGTCAATGTAACGGAGGTAGAGGTCGGGGATTGGGCCCTGGTACGTCTCAAACAAGGATTGTTCAACGTACCCGACAAAGAGGCAGGCGTAGCTGGGGCCCATGCGTGTGCCCATAGCTACGACTTGTGTTTGGAGGAAATGGGAGGAGTCAAACGTAAAGTTGTCGAGGGTGAGGACCAACTCCGCTAGGCGGAGGAGGGTGTCAGTGGCTGGGTATAGGTTGCTCCTCTGGTCGAGGAAGAACCGGAGGGCTTTGAGGCCATCGTGGTGGGGGATGGAGGTGTAGAGTGACTGGACATCCATGGTGAAGATGAGGGGGTGAGGGCCTAGAGAGTGGGATGCGCGGAGGCGGCGGATGGTGTCTGAGTTGTCTAGAACATAGGTGGGAAGGGATTTGACCAGGGGGGATAGTATGGAGTCAAGGTATGTGGAGATGAGTTCGGTGGGGTACGAACAAGCAGAGACAATGGGTCTGCCATGAGAGCCGGGTTTGTGGATTTTGGGGAGAAGTTAAAAACGGGCCGTGCGGTGCTGGGGAACGATGTGGTTGGAAGCTTGGTCGGGCAGGGGGTAGGAATTGATGAAGTCGGTGATGGTGCTAGACATGGTGGCCTGGTGCTCGTCAGAGGGGTCATGGTCCAAGGGTAAATAGGAGGAGGTGTCCGAGAGTAGGCGCGTGGCCTCAGCTTTGTAGAGATCGACGCGCCAGACTACCACGGCACCTCCCTTATCGGCTGGTTTGATAACCCAATCTGGGTTTTTGCGGAGTGATTCGATGGCAGTGTGCGTTCAGTGGGGGAGAGATTGGAGTGAGACAGGGGAGTGGGGAAGTTGAGGCGATTGACGTCGCAGCGGCAGTTCTGGATAAGGGTCATCATTGGGGGGCGAGGACTCCTTCCCATGGAAGTGCGCTGTGAGGCGGAGACGACGGTAGAAGCGCTCCAAGTCATGGTGGGCGCGGAACTCATTGAGATGGGGACGGAGGGGGACAAAGGTGAGACCTCTGCTGAGGACAGACCATTGGGTGTGGGAGAGGGGGAGGTCGGGGGGGATGGTGAACACCCGGCAGGGATGGGAGTTGGGGCCAGAGGAAGGCAGGTGGGTGGACTGGGGACGGGGCGATGTGTAGGGGGGGAGTTGTGGGTGTTGGAGGGGTGGTGGGTGTTCAGGGGGTGGGGGGGGGGGGGTGAGAGGGCTGCAATATGGGTGGGGAAGAGCGGGGGTGACATAGTTGGAGGGGGATGGGGGAGAGTCAGTGGAACAGCTACTGAGGGTAGCAAGGCTGGGCAAACGGGCACTAGGGCCCTGTGGAGTTAAGCCCAGGAGAGTGGGAGTGAGCAGCGTGGAGGCTCCAGGCCCAGTGCAGAGTCCAGGCTCCAGGTAAGGCGACGGCTGTGGGTTGCTGGAGCGGGGTGGAGTGGTCGGAGTCCAGTGGCGCGGGTCACCGGACCCGATGGTCGGAGTCCAGTGGCAGTTGAGTCGGGGTCCGCGGGCGATGCGTGGGAGGTCCCGGTGGGCGGATGGTCGGCGGGGCGGCGCGGGTCGGCCATAGCGGTGGGACGGCGAGATGAGTCGGGTGCATTGCGGCGGCCTTGTTGCGGGTGCCCCGGTCCGGCGGCGATGGCGGGTAGGTCGGGACCGGCGACGGTGCCGGGTAGGTCGGGCCCGGCGGCGGTGCCGGGTAGGGCGGGTCCGGCGGCGGTGCCGGGTAGGTTGGGTCCGGCGGCGGTGCCCGGTAGGTCGGGTCCTGCAGCGATGTTGGATAGGTCGGGTCCGGCGGCGATGTTCAGTGGGCCCGGTCCGGCGACGATGCTGGATGGGCTCAGTGGCCAAGATGGCGTCGCGGGACTCGGGCAGGCGATGCAGTCCGGAGTTGGGGCCTGGAGTCTGCGGGTGGTCGAGTCGTGTGGCGTCGGGAGCGGCCTGGAGGCGGGATAATTTAAGGTCCTTGGTGGAGTTAAGGTGGGCCAGGAATTTTTGATTGAAGAGGTGGATCTTCCGGCGGATGAAATATAATTGGGGTCCGTTGCAGGTATGGGTTAGTGAGGCCTGAAGTTCATGGAGTGTCGATGTGAGGTCCTGCTGATGCCGGCGCATCGCGACCAGGGTGGAACTCAGTGCCCGGTTGGAGAATTGCTGGGTATGCCGGTGGATAGCCATTCGGTACCGATGGTTCGGTTGGGGTCTGAACTGGGAGGTAGGGAACTGGAGCTGTAAGCCATGGGGTATGAGATGGAGTCGCAGGCAGGCCCCGAGGAAGCAAATGTGGCTGTGGTATCGAGTCTGGGTAAGGATGTGGTCGTACAGTTGGAGGGCAGGGGGGATCACAGAGGGTGTGCAGTTAGAGAGGAGGTTGTGGAACTGTCTCCGGAGAGAGGAGGACAACTTCTTCAAAGTAGGCATACCTTGAGGAGATATCGCAGTGGAGTAGACAAAGTGTTCAAGAAGGAACTGCAGATGCTGGAAGATCGAAGGTACACAAAAATGCTGGAGAAACTCAGCGGGTGCAGCAGCATCTATGGAGCAAAGGAAATAGGCGACGTTTCGGGCTGAAACCCTTCTTCAGACTGATAGGGGGTGGAGGGAGGGGGAGAAGGAAGGAAAAAGGGAGGAGGAGGAGCCCGAGGGCAGGGGGATGGGAGGAGACAGCTCGAGGGTTAAGGAAGGGGAGGAGACAGCAAGGGCTAGCATAACTGGGAGATTATTGCGGACTGAGCGGAGGTATTCGGCGAAACGATCGCCCAACCTCCGCTTACTCTTCCCGATGTAAATCAGCTGACATCTAGAGCAGCGGATGCAGTAGATGAGGTTGGAGGAGATACAGGTGAACCTTTGTCGCACCTGGAATTACTACTTGGGTCCTTGAATGGAGTCGAGGGGGGAGGTGAAGGGACAGGTGTTGCATTTCTTGCGGTTGCAAACCCTTTGCAGTGCCTTTTCACTTCAACCCAAAACCCCCAAACAACCATTTGCAGTGCCTTTTTACTTCAACCCAAACCCCCCCCCCCCCCAACATCCATTTGCAGTGCCTTTTCACTTCAACCCAAAACCCACAAACAACCATTCGCAGTGCGTTCACTTCAACCCAAAACCCTCAAACAACAATTTGCAGTGCCTTTTCACTTCAACCCAAACCTCCCCCAAAACAACCATTTGCAATGCCTTTTCACTTCAACCTAAACTCCCCACATCCAGTTGCAGTGCCTGTTCACTTGAACCCAAAACCCCCCACACCCAGTTGCAGTGCCTTTTCACTTCAACCCTAACCGCCCCCCCCCCCACACTCATTTGCAGTGCCTTTTCACTTGAACCCAAAACCCCCCACACACCCAGTTGCAGTGCCTTTTCACTTCAACCCTAACCGCCCCCCCCCCCACACACCCATTTGCAGTGCCTTTTCACTTCAACCCCCCCCCCACACACCCATTTGCAGTTTCTTTTCACTTCAACCCAAACCCCCCCACATCCATTTGCAGTGCCTTTTCACTTCAACCCAAAACCCCCCACACATCCATTTGCAGTGTCTTTTAACTTCAACCCAAAACCCCCCAAACAACTATTTGCAGTGCCTTTTCACTCCAACCCAAACCACCCCCCCCCCAAACATCCATTTGCAGTGCTTTTTCACTTCAACCCAAAACCTCCAAACAACCATTCGCAGTGCCTTTTCACTTCAACCCAAAACCCCCAAACAACCATTTGCTGTGTGTTTTCGCTTCAACCCAAACCCCCCAAACAAACATTCGCAGTGCCTTTTCACTTCAACCCAAAAAACTCCCAAACAACCATTTGCAGTGCCTTTTCACTTCAACCCAAAACTCCCCACACATCCAGTTGCAGTGCCTTTTCACTTCAACCCAACCCCCTCCCCCCCCCAAACAACCATTTGCAATGCCTTTTCACTTCAACCCAAAACCACCCAAACAACCATTTGCAGTGCCTTTTCACGTCAACCCAAACCGCTTCCAAACAACCACTTGCAGTGCCTTTTCACTTCAACCCAAAACCACTATAAACCTACTGACTCTCATGGCTATCTGGACTACACTTCTTCCCATCCTGCTTCCTGTAAGGACTCCATCCCCTACTCCCAATTTCTCCGTCTACGCCGCTTCTGCACCCAGGATGAGGCGTTCAACACCAGGGCATCTGAAAAGTCCTAATTCTTCAGGTAATAAGGGTTTCCCCGCCCCCACCATAGACGAGGCTCGCACCAGGGTCTCTTCCATACCCCATAACACTGCTCTCTCTCCCCATCCCCCCACTCGCAACAAGGGCAGAGTCCCCGTAGTCCTCACCTTTCACCCCACCAGCCGTCACATACAAGAAGTAATCCTCCGTCAGTTTCGCCACCTCCAACGTGACCCCACCACTCGCCACAGCTTCCCATCTCCCTCTATGTCTGCTTTCCGCAAAGACCGCTCCCTCTATAACTCCCTTGTCAATTCTTCCTTTCCCTCAAGTACTACCCCCTCCCCAGAAACCATCCATATTTTCGTTTTCAAACCACATTAAGGGCACTCACAGTTGAGTACACATGTGTTCAGTGTTATTCAGAGCTCAGATAGACGTGACCCTCGTGCTTCCTCCATCTTGCAGAGATTCAGTGAGGTACACCACTTCCGGGTTTTATAGTCCCTGCCCCCTCCCACCAGCAGGGGCAGCAGAGAGAATGGCGAAATTCTTAAAAACATTAATATCTCTCTGATTTTTCATTGATGGGAAAAATCCTCTGGT
Source organism: Amblyraja radiata (assembly GCF_010909765.2). NCBI lineage: Eukaryota > Metazoa > Chordata > Chondrichthyes > Rajiformes > Rajidae > Amblyraja > Amblyraja radiata. The sequence continues at coordinate 45,861,800 of NC_045974.1, read as the reverse complement.
CCAGTCCGGTAGAGGGTGGCTCTGAGCGAGGTGGCCAAATATGATGGCCGTAAGTGGCGGCGTTCTCTCGGAAATCACATCGCAGTGAGTCAAAAGCGGTCAAGATCTTACTTTTAGTAATATAGATTGACTTGACCGCCTATCACCCCCAGGCAAACGGCTTCGTAGAGTGGTTCCACCGCCACCTCAAAGCGGCACTGAAGGCACGGCTCACGGGTCCGGACTGGGTCAACAACTGGTGTTATTAGTCATCCTCACAGCCGCCAAAGTGGACTTAGATGCGTCGTCCGCCGAGTTAGTGTATGGCTCAGCTTTGCGGGTGCCCGGCGATTTTCTCCCTCCGGTTAGAGGGCAGCTTGAAACTGCCCCGGCAATATTGGCGAGTCTCCGGGAGCGAGTGAGCGGCCTCGCTCCGGTGCCTACCTCGCGGCATGGGACAACCCCAGTCCACATACAGCCGGTCCTTAAGAACTGCTTATTTATTTTTGTTCGCAGCGTGTCTACGAGGGTCCGTTCCGGGTGTTGCACCCTGGTGTCGTGACTTTCACCTTGGACATTAGGGACCGAGATGAGATCGTCTCCATCGCCCTGCTCAAACCAGCCCACCTAGATGTCGACAGCCCGGTGGTGGTTGCGCAACCTCGGTTAGGAGACGTCCGCTGGCCGATACAGCAGCACCTGTTGTGCCCGTTTCCCTCACACCGGTTACTTCTGTTAATCCCACCCTGTTACGGTCCCCTGGCTTTGTTCCGCCAGCCCTCCCTGTAACGCTCACCCCGTCTCTTTTCACCACTCGTTCTGGTCGCCAGGAATATAGAAAAAGAAGAAATGGGATAGAATTACTGATTTTCTTTATATACAGCATCAAAGTAGCGGGACACCAAAGTAGACACTTACTGAAGAATCACCCATGTACGGCCCACGGTCTATAATGCGTGTCATGGGCTACGACAAGCCGAGTGAACACTTACCTGACCTAGTGCATGGAAGGCAGCACGAAGAAGATAGAGACACGTTTGTGCAAGCAATAACTGAACTAGGACATGAAGACGTAACAGTTGAAGAATGTGGGCTGTTTGGCTGTAGAGAAAAACCCTTTATGGGCTCAAGCCTGGATGGTATTGTGACATGCACCTGTTGTGACTGTGGGCCCATGGACATCAAATGGTCCAAGTGCATATGGCAAAGAGCCAACAGCAAATACTTTGAAGTACTTGTATCAAAGCGATAATGGGTAGGTGAAGCTCAAGAAGACACATGCGTACTACACACAAGTACAAATGGAAATAGGTACAACGTCAAGTGGTGCAACTTATGGTGCGACCATAATTACACCTAGTTAATAGTTTTGAAAGCAGTATTATCTTACCTCGAAGAAGCAAAACTGGAAGATACGTATGAAACGCAAGTCACAACAATTATCGATCGTAATATATACCCCAGTAGCTCAGCTGGCGAGAATGTTTATCCCGAATGACCCATGACCTGGGAAAACTCACGCATGCGCTTTAATGAGCATGACCCCAAAACAAGCATAAACTAAAGATGGCTGCAATACAGGCCTAGTAGAGCATCACCAGATAAGACACCCAGCAATTGGTGACGTCCATGAATCACAGACATCAAGAAGTTATTGCATGCAGAGGATATGCAACAAAATACTACATGACTACTTTGATATACATGACATCGATGTGTCCCAAACATTTTGGTGCCCTGAAATGGGGGGCTGTGGAAAACACTGCTGGCATTTCTGCATGGTGAAACCAAAATGTATAAAAATGGCCCTTTCTTAAAATCTTACAATGTGCACTTATCCACATATGATTTTTTTCTATTACAAATCTCAAATTGTGGACGACAGAGGCAAATAAATAAATGATGGGTCTTTGTCACAATCATCATGGAGGGCACTGTACGTGAATAAATTTTTTTTTTTTTTAAATCTCCAAGTAAGGAGACTCGCCAGCTCCAGCTCCACTGGCATACACCGGAAGAAGTAGTGGATCAGGTAGTAAGGGTGCTGAGTGCACCATACCAAGGCTGGAACTGTGTGCAGTTGTGCTAGCAGAGGAGTTAACTGACCTAATTTCAATGGAGCCAGGTCTTCAGCTCGACACTATAATCTTCTACGCAGATAGCAAAGTCCTCCTGGGCTGCATCTATAATGAGACCAGGCGTTTATACGTCTATGTCAGCAACAGAATACAATTGATCCAAAAAACTTCTCGACCAGATCAGTGGCGCTATGCGTAGCAATGTTACAAAATTTTGATTTTAAAAATCAAGTCTGCAATTTATCCCATCAGATAAAAGCATAAAAAAAAGTTTAATTTGACACCTAATTCACTTTCATAGCTTCAGTATCAGAAAGGTTATGGCAATTTTCATACTCGGAAATTAGCATCTTGTTCTCTATTGCTTTTTCATTGACTTAACACAAAACCTGTGATTGAGGACAGTCAAAAGCCCATAACTTTCTTCAAAATTAAGAGAACAATGAAATGTTCAGTTATTATAGATTGAAGCATTCTGAAACAAATATAGAACATCTTACTTGGATGACCTGAAATGTAAGCATATAATTAGTTAATTAACCTAATTGTAGCTAATTACAAAATTGACCGTTGTGACGGAAATAGTAATAAACACCCAGACTGCCTTGAAAATTCAAAAATGTGATATTCTCAAGATCAGAACTTTAATATTAATGTATAATATGCTGTAAGTCCATAACAGATAGATAAATAAATTACAATTTCTAGCAATAGACCAAGCCTTTATGGAGAAGATCAGTTGCTAGCTGGCACATTGGCATATCATAATCAGTGGCATCATCATACTCCTCAGATTGTAACCAATAAGCAACTCTGTACACCCTGTTTTTCCTCAATTTTCAATTTTGGCATTGCAAACTACAGTACAAGTTTTTGCTCTTCAAACCACGCATGACATGCCTTTCTGCCCACTACGTTCCCATTAAGAATGTCCTGTAGATTCCATTTCTTAGGAAAACATTTTTTTTTTTAAATAGCCTTAGTATCCAAATAACAAACTAATCCCATTCACACAGGAATTCACAATATAACATGATTTTGAAATCTCACTGTCATGAATTTATATGCCAGATGGAAGGAATTTAATGTTTAATTCCCATAAATTAATCAGAACCATCCTCTCAAAATATAATCAAAATTATTGTTTTTTGCACAATACATGTGACTCAAACTGTTGTGAATATTTAGTTTAACAATAATAATCATGGAGAGAGAATAACACAACATATAGACAATTTGGACGGCTTATGACATGATTGTCCAAAAAAAAAGGGCATTTTAATCATCTTGCTTCTGGAACGCGATCGTTTGGAACGTTGCATTTGCGTTGAATTTGAACGCCATATCGGCAGGAAAAACACTGCCGGTTCGTATGGGTCCCAAATAAAATTTTCTCAACGTAAAATTAGATTAAAGCCATCCCAAGAAGCAAGATTATATGTAAAATAGACGACTTACCCTTTGTTTTGACCTGTTCTTGCGATCCATCACGTTGTAGGCGTTGAGAGCGTTCGAAGTCGCCTTTTATTTTAATCCAAATATTAAATTGTCCAGCAAATTCTTTTTTAAATATAGCGCGAACGAAAGTCCGATAGATGTTTCATCAGCAGCCCGAGGAAGTCCGCCTCAGACAGGCAGTACAAAACGGCATTTTAATGCCACCGCCCCCCCCCCCCCCCCCCCCCCCCAAGGCGCCAAAGACGCGCACATGGCCAGTGGCAGTACTGCAGTGCCGTGGAAGGTAAGTATTGTAACATCGCTACTATGTGTCCATGGAACAGAATCCAGCAGATCATGCTACACGATCTGTTTCTGCATGTCATTTGATGGACACCAACTGGTTCACTGTTCCCAAGTTCCTGCTCTGTTCACAACACTGTCTCCCCGAGTCTAACAATGACCTCGTAAATGCTAATGCAGATACAGAAATTCGCCATTAAGTGTCCACCTTGAACATTGAAGCTTTCACCAAACAACTTGGTTCACATCTTTATTTTGTTGATATTTTCCAGGTAAGGCTTTATTGTAGTCGGATAAGGGAGAGAATGAGGGCCAGGGCAGTTTACTGTTCTGGATGTCAGATGTGGGAGGTCATGGAGTCTGAGTGCCCTCCAGATGTCCACATCTGCGCCAGGTGCGTCGAGATGGGGCTCCTAAGGGACCGTGTTAGGAACCTGGAGCAGCAACTCGATGACCTCTGTCTGCTCAGGGAGAGCGAGGAGGTCATAGAAAGGAGTTACAGGGAGGTGGTCACTCCAAGACCACGGGAGACAGAAAACTGGGTCACAGTTAGGAAGGGCAATGGGCAGAGGCAGGGACTGGTGAGTACCCCGGTGGCTGTACACCTTGAAAATAAATACTCATGTTTGAGTAAGGGTGGGGGAGACAGCCTACCTGGGGGCAGCGACAGCGGCCGGGCCTCTGGCACAAAGACCGGTCCTGTTGCTCAGAAGGGTAAGGGAAAGAAGAGGAGGGCAATTGTAATAGGGGACTCTATAGTTAGGGGGTCGGATAGGCGATTCTGAGGACGCAGACAGGAGACCCGGATAGTAGTTTGCCTCCCTGGTGCCAGGGTCAGGGATGTGTCTGAACGTGTCCAAGAAATCCTGAAATGGGAGGGAGAGGAGCCTGAGGTTGTGGTACATATAGGTACCAACGACATAGGTAAAAAAAGAGAAGAAGTCCTGATAGAAGAATTTAGGGAGTTAGGTAGAGAGTTAAGGAGAAGGATTGCAAAGGTAACAATCTCAGGGTTACTGCCTGTGCCACGTGACAGTGAGAGTACGAATGGAGGATAAATGAGTGGATGAGGGACTGGTGCAGTGGGTATGGATTCACGATTCTGGATCATTGGGACCTCTTTTGGGGAAGGTGCGATCTGTACAGAAAGGACGGGTTGCACTTGAACTCGAGGTGGACCAATATCCTGGCGGGGAGATCTGCAAAGGCTACTGGGGAGACTTTAAACTAGTATGGTTGGGGGGAGGGACTCAAATTGGGATAGCTAGCAGTCAGTGTGTGAGGCAGGAGGCAGAGAATGCTAGCACTCTGACACAAAATGTAGGGGAGAGAGAAAAAAAAAGACAATAAACAGAGAATAAGAGAGGGTGGGTTTCTTAAATGTGTATATTTTAATGCTAGGAGCATTGTAAGAAAGGTGGAAGAACTTAGAGCCTGGATTGACACCTGGAAGTATGATGTTGTGGTGATCAGTGAAACATGGTTGCAAGAGGGCTGTGATTGGAAACTAAATATTCCAGGATTTTGTTGCTTCAGATGTGATAGAATTGGAGGGGCAAGAGGTGTAGGTGTTGCATTGCTTATCAGGGGAGACATTACAGCAGTGCTTTGGCAGGATAGATTAGAGGGCTCGTCTAGGGAGGCTATTTGGGTGGAACTGTGAAATGGGAAAGGGGTAGCAACACTTATAGGGGTATATTATAGACCGCCAAATGGGGAGTGAGAATTGGAAGAGCAAATATGTATTGAGATTGCAGATATTAGTAGTAAGCACAAGGTAGTGATTGTGGGAGATTTCAATTTTCCACACATAGACTGGGAAACACATTCTGTAAATGGGCTGGATGGGTTGGAGTTTGTAAAATGTGTGCAGGATAGTTTTTTGCAGCAATACATAGAAGTACCTACTAGAGCTGGACCTCCTGTTAGGAAATGAGACGGGTCAGGTGGCAGAGGTATGCGTTGGGGAACAGTTCGGGACCAGTGATCACAATACCATTAGTTTCAATATAATTATGGAGAGGGTCAGGACTGGACCTAGTGTTGAGATTTTTGATTGGAGAAAGGCTAACTTTGAGGAGATGCGAAAGGATTTAAAAGGAGTAAATTGGGACAGTTTGTTTTATGGGAAAGATGTGGAAGAGAAAAGGAGGACATTTAAAGGTGACATTTTAAGAGTACAGAATCTTTATGTCCCTGTTCGGTTGAAAGGAAATAGTAAAAATTGGAAAGAGCCATGGTTTTCAAGGGAAATTGGACACGGTTTGGAAAAAGAGAGAGATCTACAATAATTATAGGCAGCATGGAGTAAATGAGGTGCTTGAGGAATATAAAGAATGTAAAAAGAATCTTAAGAAAGAAATTAGAAAAGCTAAAAGAAGATACGAGCTTGCTTTGGCAAGTAAGGTGAAAGTAAATCCAAAGGGTTTCTACAGGTATATTAATAGCAAAAGGATAACGAGGGATAAAATTGTCCATTAGAGAGTCAGAGTGGACAGCTATCTGCAGATCCAAAAGAGATGCAAAAGAGAGGCCAGGGGAGCCGTTGGAGAGAGGAGGACTTACCTGCAGCTGTAAGTATAAATACAGCGCGGGGTTTGCTTCTACAGAGGCCAGGGGAGCCGTTGGAGAGAGGAGGACTTACCTGCAGCTGTAAGTATAAATACAGCGCGGGGTTTGCTTCTACAGAGGCCAGGGGAGCCGTTGGAGAGAGGAGGACTTACCTGCAGCTGTAAGTATAAATACAGCGCGGGGTTTGCTTCTACAGAGGCCAGGGGAGCCGTTGGAGAGAGGAGGACTTACCTGCAGCTGTAAGTATAAATACAGCGCGGGGTTTGCTTCTACAGAGGCCAGGGGAGCCGTTGGAGAGAGGAGGACTTACCTGCAGCTGTAAGTATAAATACAGCGCGGGGTTTGCTTCTACAGAGGCCAGGGGAGCCGTTGGAGAGAGGAGGACTTACCTGCAGCTGTAAGTATAAATACAGCGCGGGGTTTGCTTCTACAGAGGCCAGGGGAGCCGTTGGAGAGAGGAGGACTTACCTGCAGCTGTAAGTATAAATACAGCGCGGGGTTTGCTTCTACAGAGACCCGGGGAGCCGTTGGAGAGAGGAGGACTTACCTGCAGCTGTAAGTATAAATACAGCGCGGGGTTTGCTTCTACAGAGGCCAGGGGAGCCGTTGGAGAGAGGAGGACTTACCTGCAGCTGTAAGTATAAATACAGCGCGGGGTTTGCTTCTACAGAGGCCAGGGGAGCCGTTGGAGAGAGGAGGACTTACCTGCAGCTGTAAGTATAAATACAGCGCGGGGTTTGCTTCTACAGAGGCCAGGGGAGCCGTTGGAGAGAGGAGGACTTACCTGCAGCTGTAAGTATAAATACAGCGCGGGGTTTGCTTCTACAGAGGCCAGGGGAGCCGTTGGAGAGAGGAGGACTTACCTGCAGCTGTAAGTGTACCCAAATCTGTAACGTTCCATCTCACTTCCAGAGAAGGATTCTGGTGGAAACCTCTGATTGGTGGAAGAGGACCAGCGGAAGCAGCTGATTGGCTTGTATTGTATTTGTATTGTAATTGTAAGGCTTTATTGTATTTGGATAAGGGGGAGAATGAAGGCCAGGGCAGTTTACTGTTCTGGATGTCAGATGTGGGAGGTCATGGAGTCTGAGTGCTCTCCAGACGTCCACATCTGCGCCAGGTGCGTCGAGATGGGGCTCCTAAGGGACCGCGTTAGGAACCTGGAGCAGCAACTCGATGACCTCTGTCTGCTCAGGGAGAGCGAGGAGGTCATAGAAAGGAGTTACAGGGAGGTGGTCACTCCAAGACCACGGGAGACAGAAAACTGGGTCACAGTTAGGAAGGGCAATGGGCAGAGGCAGGGACTGGTGAGTACCCCGGTGGCTGTACACCTTGAAAATAAGTACTCATGTTTGAGTAAGGGTGGGGGAGACAGCCTACCTGGGGGCAGCGACAGCGGCCGGGCCTCTGGCACAAAGACCGGTCCGGTTGCTCAGAAGAGTAAGGAAAAGAAGGGGAGGGCAATTGTAATAGGGGACTCTATAGTCAGGGGGTCGGATAGGCGATTCTGTGGACGCAGACAGGAGTCCCGGATGGTAGTTTGCCTCCCTGGTGCCAGGGTCAGGGATGTGTCTGAACGTGTCCAAGAAATCCTGAAATGGGAGGGAGAGGAGCCTGAGGTTGTGGTGCATATAGGTACCAACGACATAGGTAAAAAAAGAGAAGAGGTCCTGAAAGAAGAATTTAGGGAGTTAGGTAGAGAGTTAAGGAGAAGGACTGGAAAGGTAACAATCTCAGGATTACTGCCTGTGCCACGCGACAGTGAGAGTAGGAATGGAGCGAGGTGGAGGATAAATGCGTGGATGAGGGACTGGTGCAGTGGGTATGGATTCAAGTTTCTGGATCATTGGGACCTCTTTTGGGGAAGGTGCGACCTGTACAGAAAGGACGGGTTGCACTTGAACTCAAGGGGGACCAATATCCTGGCGGGGAGATTTGCAAAGGCTACTGGGGAGACTTTAAACTAGTATGGTTGGGGGGAGGGACTCAAATTGGGAAAGCTAGCAGTCAGTGTGTGAAGCAGGGGGCAGAGAATGGTAGCACTCTGACCCAAAATGTAGGGGAGAGAGAAGAAAAAGAAAATAATCAGAGAATAAGAGAGGGTGGGTTTCTTAAATGTGTATATTTTAATGCTAGGAGCATTGTAAGAAAAGTGGATGAACTTAGAGCCTGGATTGACACCTGGAAGTATGATGTTGTGGCGATCAGTGAAACATGGTTGCAGGAGGGCTGTGATTGGAAACTAAATATTCCAGGATTTCGTTGCTTCAGGTGTGATAGAATTGGAGGGGCAAGAGGTGGAGGTGTTGCATTGCTTATCAGGGAAGATATTACAGCAGTGCTTTGGCAGGATAGATTAGAGGGCTCGTCTAGGGAGGCTATTTGGGTGGAACTAAGAAATGGGAAAGGGGTAGCAACACTTATAGGGGTGTATTATAGACCGCCAAATGGGGAGCGAGAATTGGAAGAGCAAATATGTAAGGAGATTGCAGATATTAGTAGTAAGCACAAGGTAGTGATTGTGGGAGATTTCAATTTTCCACACATAGACTGGGAAACACATTCTGTAAATGGGCTGGATGGGTTGGAGTTTGTAAAATGTGTGCAGGATAGTTTTTTGCAACAATACATAGAAGTACCTACTAGAGAAGGGGCGGTACTGGACCTCCTGTTAGGAAATGAGATGGGTCAGGTGGCAGAGGTATGCGTTGGGGAACAGTTCGGGTCCAGTGATCACAATACCATTAGTTTCAATATAATTATGGAGAGGGACAAAACTGGACCTAGGGTTGAGATTTTTGATTGGAGAAAGGCTAACTTTGAGGAGATGCGAAAGGATTTAAAAGGAGTAAATTGGGACAGTTTGTTTTATGGGAAAGATGTGGAAGAGAAATGGAGTACATTCAAAGGTGAAATTTTAAGAGTACAGAATCTTTATGTCCCTGTTCGGTTGAAAGGAAATCGTAAAAATTGTAAAGAGCCATGGTTTTCAAGGGAAATTGGACACTTGGTTCGGAAAAAGAGGGATATCTACAATAGTTATAGGCAGCATGGAGTAAATGAGGTGCTTGAGGAGTATAAAGAATGTAAAAAGAATCTTAAGAAAGAAATTAGAAAAGCTAAAAGAAGATATGAGGTTGCTTTGGCAAGTAAGGTAAAAGTAAATCCGAAGGGTTTCTACCGCTATATTAATAGCAAAAGGATAACTAGGGATAAAATTGGTCCATTAGAGAGTCAGAGTGGCCAACTATCTGCAGAGCCAAAAGAGATGGGGGAGATATTGAACAGTTTCTTTTCTTCGGTATTCACCAAGGAGAAGGATATTGAATTATGTGAGGTAAGGGAAACAAGTAGAGTAGCTATGGAAACTATGAGGATCAAAGAAGAGGAAGTACTGACACTTTTGAGAAATATAAAAGTGGATAAGTCTCCAGGTCCGGACAGGATATTCCCTAGGACATTGAGGGAAGTTAGTGTAGAAATAGCAGGGGCTATGGCAGAAATATTTCAAATGTCATTAGAAACGGGAATAGTGCCGGAGGATTGGCGTACTGCGCATGTTGTTCCATTGTTTAAAAAGGGGTCTAAGAGTAAACCTAGCAATTATAGACCTATTAGTTTGACGTCAGTGGTGGGCAAATTAATGGAAAGAATACTTAGAGATAATATATATAAGCATCTGGATAAACAGGGTCTGATTAGGAACAGTCAACATGGATTTGTGCCTGGAAGGTCATGTTTAACTAATCTTCTTGAATTTTTTGAAGATGTTACTCGGGAAATTGATGAGGGTAAAGCAGTGGATGTTGTGTATATGGACTTCAGTAAGGCCTTTGACAAGGTTCCTCATGGAAGGTTGGTTAAGAAGGTTCAATGGTTGGGTATTAATGGTGGAGTAGCAAGATGGATTCAACAGTGGCTGAATGGGAGATGCCAGAGAGTAATGGTGGATGGTTGTTTGTCAGGTTGGAGGCCAGTGACGAGTGGGGTGCCACAGGGATCTGTGTTGGGTCCACTGTTGTTTGTCATGTACATCAATGATCTGGACGATGGTGTGGTAAATTGGATTAGTAAGTATGCAGATGATACTAAGATAGGTGGGGTTGTGGGTAATGAAGAAGAGTTTCAAAGTCTACAGAGAGATTTATGCCAGTTGGAAGAGTGGGCTGAAAGATGGCAGATGGAGTTTAATGCTGATAAGTGTGAGGTGCTACATCTTGGCAGGACAAATCAAAATAGGACGTACATGGTAAATGGTAGGGAATTGAAGAATGCAGGTGAACAGAGGGGTCTGGGAATAACTGTGCACAGTTCCCTGAAAGTAGAATCTCATGTAGATAGGGTGGTAAAGAAAGCTTTTGGTGTGCTGGCCTTTATAAATCAGAGCATTGAGTACAGAAGTTGGGATGTAATGTTAAAATTGTACAAGGCATTGGTGAGGCCAATTCTGGAGTATGGTGTACAATTTTGGTCGCCTAATTATAGGAAGGATGTCAACAGAATAGAGAGAGTACAGAGGAGATTTACTAGAATGTTGCCTGGGTTTCAGCAACTAAGTTACAGAGAAAGGTTGAACAAGTTAGGGCATTATTCTTTGGAGCGCAGAAGGTTAAGGGGGGACTTGATAGAGGTCTTTAAAATGATGAGAGGGATAGACAGAGTTGACGTGGATAAGCTTTTCCCACTGAGAGTAGGGAAGATTCAAACAAGGGGACATGACTTGAGAATTAAGGGACAGAAGTTTAGGGGTAACATGAGGGGGAACTTCTTTACTCAGAGAGTGGTGGCTGTGTGGAATGAGCTTCCAGTGAAGGTGATGGAGGCAGGTTCGTTTTTATCATTTAAAAATAAATTGGATAGTTATATGACCGGGAAAGGAATGGAGGGTTATGGTCTGAGCGCAGGTGTATGGGACTAGGGGAGAATACGTGTTCGGCACGGACTAGAAGGGTCGAGATGGCTGTAATTGTTATATGGTTATTATATGGTTATGAGAGTGAATCCGCTGAAAGCACAGATGTGGATGGGTCCCTGGCCAGAGTGTGGGAGTATCAAATACCATGGAAGCAGAGGATCATTGGGATTATTTCTACCGTAAAAACTGAAGCCAGAGGGAGAAGAGCCATCTTGCTGGAAATCTGCTTTTTAACAATGAAAAAGGTTTTAAAAACTGGCGGGAAGAGTTGCAGTTTTTTAGAATTGCTGATTGTGGAGGCAGAACATAAGTGTGAAGCAGGTGTCCGACAGGCTTGTCTAGAGGGGGGGAGGGGGAGAAAACAAAGCCTGGCAAGTGATCTAAAAGCATTTATTTCGAGAGAATTAGAATATAAAAACAGGGATGTAATGCTGCGGCTTTAGAAGGCACTGGTCAGACTGCATTTGGAGTATTGTGAGCAGTTTTGGGCCTACATCTGAGGTGGGGGCTGGCTGTGCCGACATCCAGAGGTGGTTTACGACAATGATCCCGGGGACGATTGGGTTAACGTATGAGCGTTTGACCACTCAAGAGCTGCACTCACTGGAGTTTGGAAGGACGAGAGAGGACCTCATTGAAACTTATAGAATAATGATAGGCCTGGATGGGGTGGATGTGGAGAGGATGTTTCCACTAGTGGGAGCATCTCGGACCACAGGGCACAGTGTCGGAATTAAAGGACATACCTATAGAAAGATAAGGATGAATTTCTTCAGTCAGGGAGTGGTGAATCTGTGGAATTCATTGCCACAGGTGGCTATGGAGGCCATGTCATTGGGTATACTTAAAGCAGAGATTGACATGTTCTTGATTAGTAAGGGTGTCAAAGGTTATGGGAGAAAGTAGGAGAATGGGGTCGAGAAGGAAAGATAGATGAGCCATGATTAAATGGCAGAGTAGACTCAATGGGGCGAATGGTTAAATAAACTCGAATGACTTATGAACTTGCAAATGCATTTTAAATCGATTACTCAGGAAGGATACAAGTCACATTTACCTCTGACGGTGACACAAAAACATCTAGGCTTTGCAAGTAAGGCAATTTGTAATGGGATTATTAGTTTAATTAAAGCACAAACGTGTTTTGCATACTTCTGGCAGGAGAATTTAGTGGTATTATCAGAAGCTTGTAATGATGGGAAATATTAATGCAGTTTGTCACCCATGTTTACGTGCGATTCTACAGTAGTTTTTAATGTCCAATGTTCTAATGATAGTCTAGAGTTGTCTGACTTGTCTGAGTCCTGTCATTGGTTGGAATGACCAGTACCTAAAACCAAGCATTGCACATCACCTCATCCCTTGAATCAATGCTACACTGCACGACGTGCTACATTAGCAACGGCGAAGGACCAGTAACCCAGCTCTCACCTCTAGAATTCCATGGAAACTAAATGGTACAATTTTATGGGGGATGTTGGGACAGAGACTGCTGCAGATGTACAAAGGCAAGTATTAACAATTGCAGAACAAGTTGGTTGAGTAGTCAGTTTAAAAAAGGAACACCGAACGTTTGGAACAGAGAAGCAAAGTATAAAAGCAACTAAGGCATGCTACGTTTTTACAAATCTCTTCCACACAAGTCTGCTCGTCTGCATTAAATAGGAAGAATGGTATCAAGATGAAAGGCTTCACTTCCATGAAAAATCCAAAGAAAGTGGGATTGTCGTGCTTAGAGAAGGTTAAAAGGAGTGTTCATAAATCAGTCAGGTACATACGGTTATTGCCAAAGGCATAAAGGTTTTCAACCAAGGGATACTGATTTAGTGAAAAAGAATCAAAGGCAATACTTTTGATCTACTACATGAAATAGCCAGGCATGTGTAAAGTATGCCTGGGAATGGCGAGACAATCCATTAATGACTTTGCTTGCCAGATTACAGATCATTATTCATTACAGAAACTAAACAAGCATATGGCAAATTTGTTGTGCCTCAGCATTCCGTCCCTCCATCCTGAATATAAAATTATAATCCGTGCCATAAATATTTTTCTATACCTCAATTAGATGATCTACACAACATCCCTCTTCAAAGCTAAAAGCATAATCAAATCAGTTCCTCAAGTATTTTTCTTGACATTCAATTATACCATGACAGAGCAGTACACAGGCCATCCCAGAGTAACAAATGCCCTACTTACGAGCAACCCATACATGCAGAAAAGCTCCAATACTAAATTCAAAAGTCCGATGTACATACATACGTTCATTTCTAGGAACGTTAGAACTAGTTTTGTCTCTTTGTTCCTTCTTGTCAGCATTGTGTGTTTTTAATGCCATTCATTACAAAATGGCAGTGATTTTTATCTATTTTCTGACATGTACAAAATCAACATCTGTACAAATGGAATCAATTTGTTAGTCAGGGAAGGCCTATGCTCAGATTAATTTATGCATATTTGCACCGAATCCCTCATTAACCCTCCCACCAAAATTCTTATCTAACATGCCAGTGAAAGTACCAACTGACCCACAGCATCCAAAAAACCTTTTGTGGAGAGCGCTCCAGGTTTCCACTGTGTTGTGTGAATCAGACGTCTTGCCAGTTTCAAGGAATCGTAGAGTTGATGACATAGAAGATGGTATCCGTGCCGGCTGGAAAATAGCTGCCCAAATTCCAGAACTTGATCCGTAGCCTTTCAGGCAGGCGCACTGTTCATCGTCTTCCAAAATTCCGTAGGTTGCAGAATGGTTCACACAAATTGGAAGAGAGCAAATGACGCCTCACTATTTCTGGAGAGGGAGATAGAAAATGAGGAACTGCAGGTCAGTTAGGCTGGCATCAGCATGAGGGAAATGCTAGACTGGGGACAAATTAAAGATATGGTAACAGGGTATTTAAAAACTAAATCATTTATCAGATGCAGCGCACATTTACAACTAGCACACCAAAGATAAAACATATAGCAGGGCTCGAAATTAACGGTTGCCCAGTTGCCAATGGCCACCTAAAGTCCCGCCGGGCAACCTAAAAGCCGTGTCATTTTGCCCGGCTTGCTACTGTAGATACTGGTTTATACAGAAGATAGACACAAAAAAATGGTGTAACTCATGGTCAGGCAGCATCTCTGGAGAAGAGGAATAAGTGACGTATCGGGTCGAGACCCTTCTTCAGAAGGAGAAAGAAATACATTCAATTTCCATTAGCCCTCCAGCTATACATATTCTGGAGAACCAAAACTTGCACTCTGATGGCAGTAAATTTGATGCAGTATTTTTTTCAGTGTTATTATTGCGCCCATTGGTTCAAATAGGGAATCTATGGCCGAATAATGGTGCTCACAAGCATTCCCTGCAGCCGGTCGATATCGCAGAACTTCAGCCCATACCTGTGGGATCCCGTCCCAATGCACTGCATTGACGCAAGCCACTGTGATTTTTTAATATGCAAGCGAGCTACAGTGACGACCTGGCTGTTTGTTAGTTTGTTTCAAATGCAGAAGCGAACAGAGATAGTTAGAAATAAATAAATAAATGGTTAGGTGTAGGAAGGAACTGCAGATGCTGTTTTAAACAGAAGATAGGTACAAAAAGCTGGAGTAACTCAGCAGGTCAGGCAGCATCTCTGGAAAAAGGAACTACAGATGCTGGTTTATACCAAAGATAGACACAATAAGCTGGAGAACTCAGCCAGTCAGGCAGCATTTCTGGAGAAAAGCAATAGGTTTCGGATCGAGTCCCTTTTTCAGACTAGAGTCAGGGGAAAGGGAAATTATATCTGTAGCTGGTGATAGAGAAATATAGAACAAATGAATGAAAGTTATACAACAAAGTAACGATGATCAAGGAAAGGGGGAGCCTGCAATGGTCCATGGTTTGAGAAAAGGAATGTGTGACCTTTCTGGTCGAAATCCTTCTTCTCCAGAGATGCTATCTGTCCCACTGAATTACTCCAGCATTTTGTGTCTATCTTCAGTGTAAACCAGCATTTGCAGTTCCTTCCTACATACATGGTCCATTGTTGGCAGCGAAGATAAGACACAAAATGCTGGAGTAAATCAGCGGGACAGGCAGCATCTCTGAAGAGAAGGAATTGGTCCTCCATCCTATTCTCCGACTAATTTTACTGTCCTCCTGGTTTATTTTAACGTTTACATGCCTCGTTGTCACCTTCCCCTCAGCCAACAATGAACACAAAACGCTGGAGTTACTCAGCGGGACAGGCAGCATCTTTGGAGAGTCTGAAGAAAAGTCTCGCCCTGAAACGTCATTCATTCCTCTCCTATCTATCTAGGGTGGGGGTGGTGTGTAGGAAGGAACTGCGGATGCTGGTTTAAACCGAGGATAGACACCAAATGCTGGAAAACTCAGCAGGCCAGGCAGTATCTCCGGAGGGAAGGAATGGGTGACGTTTCGGGTCGAGATTCTTTTTCAGACTGAGAGTCAGGGGAAAGGGAGACAGAGATATGGAATGTTTAGATGTGAGAACACAGATCAAAGGGGACTATGGTCAAGGAAGGTTCATTGTTAGCGGCGGAAAAGCTGACAACGAGGCAAACAATCAATAAAATGTTTTAATCAGTGAAACTATTCGGAGAACTAGGAGGGGTGGGGCAGAGCGAGGGGGGAAGCAATGCTTACTTGAAGTTAAATAAATCAATATTCATACCGCTGAATAGATACAAAAAGCTGGAGTAACTCAGTGGGTTCGGCAGCATCTCTGGAGAAAAGGAATTGGGGACATTTCGGGTCAAGATGCTTCTTCATTCATACCACTGGGCTGTAAGCTGCCCAAGCGAAATATGACGTGCTGTTTCTCCAATATACGTTGGGCCTCATTCACTCTGACAGTGGAGGGTGGACGGCGAGATAGGGGATGCAAGGGTGAAGTCAGAAGGATCTCGACCCGGAAACTTCACCTTTTCCTTCCCTCCAGAGATGCTGCCTGTTCCGCTGAGTTACTCCAACATTCTGTGTCTATCCTCAATGCGAGGGCTGCTAACTTGCAGTGAAGTGGGAAGGCGCACCACATGGGCGCGGGGAGGTTTGTGGGCCGGCGCTCGCCGTAGGCCGCGGTTGCCGGGGCAACGGCTGTAGTGCGGGGCGACAGAGGGTCGGAGTGAATGACAGGCCCCGCACAGCAGCGGTGGCTCCACCTCCTCCTCCTCCAACACCCTGCCCGTCCTCATAGCAGCCACTGCGTGCCACTCCGCCAACGGCAATAACTGCTTTCAAAACAAACCCTCCCGCAGGCCGAGGCCGGGAGGAAGGGGGAGGCCCCCTTACGCCATCTGAAGCACCTGCACCGCTCAGCCCCCCACCTTCCTGCTGATTGGCGGAGGAGGGGAGACGGTGGCGAGGAGACCCTAACTGTCTCCCCATTTGGCTGCGGAACTTGGCGGTGGACAGGGACGGCCAAGGCAACGGGGCGATGATGCTGGTGTTGTCGGAGGAGCGCTGACCTTCCATTCATCCTGCACTGCTCTCCCCATTCATCCTGTACTAATCCCCCATTCATCCTGCACTGATCTCCCGATCCATCCTGTACTGACCCCCCTCCATTTATCCTGCACCAATCCCCCCATCCATCCTGTCATGATCTTTCCATTCATCCTGTACTGAATTCACTTATTCATCCTGTACTGACCCCCTCATTCATCCAGTAGCGACCCCCCCCCATTCATCCTGTCGTGACCCCCCCCCCCCCCCCCCATCCATACTAGAAACAGAGAAAAATAGAAAATAGGTGCAGGAGTGGGCCATTCGGCCCTTTGAGCCTGCACCGCCATTCGATATGATCATGGCTGATCATCCAACTCAGTAACCCATCCCTGCCTTCTCTCCATACCCCCTGATCCCTTTAGCCACAGGGCCACATCTAACTCCCCCTTAAATATAGCCAATGAACTGGCCTCAACTATCGTCTGTGGCAGAGAATTCCACAGATTCACCACTCTCTGTGTAAAAAATGATTTTCTCATCTCGGTCCTAAAAGACTTCCCTCTTATGCTTAAACTGTGACCCCTAGTTCTACACTTCCCCAACATCGGGAATAATCTTCCTGCATCTAGCCTGTCCAACCCGTAAGAATTGTGTACGTTTCTATAAGATTCCCCCTCAATCTTCTGAATTCTAGTGTGTACAAGCCGAGTCTATCCACTCTTTCTTCATATGAAAGTCCTGCCATCCCAGGAATCAGTCTGGTGAACCTTCTCTGTACCCCCTCTATGGCAAGAATGTCTTTCCTCAGATTAGGAGACCAAAACTGTACGCAATACTCCAGGTGTGGTCTCACCAAGACCATGTACAACTGCAGTAGAACCTCTCCGCTCTTATACTCAAATCCTTTTGCTATGAATGCTAACATACCATTTGCTTTCTTCACTGCCTGCTGCACCTGCATTCCTACTTTCAATGACGGGTGTACCGCGACACCCAGGTCTCGTTGCATCTCCCCTTTTCCTAATCGGCCACCATTCAGATAATAGTCTACTTTCCTGTTTTTGCCACCAAAGTGGATAACCTCACATTTATCCACATTATACTGCACCTGCCATGCATTTGCCTACTCACACAACCTATCCAAGTCACCTTGCAGCCTCCTAGCATCCTCCTCACAGCTAACACTGCCTCCCAGCTTCGTGTCATCCGCAAACTTGGAGATGTTGCATCCAATTCCCTCATCCAGATCATTAATATATATTGTAAATAGTCGGGGTCCCAGCACAGAGTCTTGCGGCACCCCACTAGTCACTGCCTGCCATTCAGAAAAGGACCCGTTTACACCTACCCCTTGCTTCCTGTCTGCCAGCCATGTTCTCTATCCACATCAATACTGAACCCCCAATACCGTGTGCTTTAAGTTTGTATACTAATCTCTTATGTGGGACCTTGTCGAAAGCCTTTTGAAAGTCCAGATATAACATATCCACTGGTTCTCCCTTATCCACTCTGCTAGTTACATCCTCAAAACATTCTATTAGACTCGTCAAACATGGTTTACCTTTCATAAATCCATGCCTACTTTGTCCAATGAATTCACCACTTTCCAAATGTGCTGCTATCCCATCTTTAATAACGGACTCCAGAATTTTCCCCACCACCGATGTTAGACTAACTGATCTGTAATTCCCCGTTTTATCTCTCCCTCCCTTTATAAAAAGTGGGGTTACTTTAGCTACCCTCAGGAACTACTCCAGAATCTAAAGAGTTTTGAAACATTATCACTAATGCATCCACTATTTCTGCGGCTACTTCCTTAAGTACTCTGGGATGCAACTTACCTGGCCCTGGGGTTTATCAGCCTTTAATCCATTCAATTTATCTAACACCACTTCCCGGCTAACCTGGATTTCACTCAGTTCCTCCATCTGATTTAACCCCTAGTCCCTTGCTATTTCCGGCAGATTATTTATGTCTTCCTTAGCGAAGACAGATCCAATGTAGTTATTCAATAGGTCTGCCATGTCCTTGTTCCCCATGATCAATTCACCTGTTTCTGACTGCAAGGGACCTACATTGGTTTTAACTAATCTTTTCCTCTTCACATATCTATAAAAACTTTTGCAGTCAGTTTTTATGTTCCCTGCCAGTTTTCTTTCATAATCCATTTTCCCTTTCCTAATTAAGCCTTTTGTCCTCCTATGCTGGACTCTGAATTTCTCCCAGTCCTCTGGTAGGCTGCTTGTTCTGGCTAATTTGTATGCTTCATCTTTTGTTTTGATACTATCCCTGATTTCCCTTGTTATCCACGGATGCACTACCTTCCCTGATTTATTATTTTGCCAAATTGGGATGAACACTTGTTGTAGTTCATCCATGCAGTTTTTAAATGCCTTCCATTGCATATCCACCGTCAACCATTTAAGAATCATTTGCCAGTCTATCTTGGCCAATTCACGTCTCAATTCAAAGTCACCTTTCTTTAAGTTCAGGACCCTTGTTTCTGAATTAACAATGTCACTCTCCATCCTAATGAAGAACACAACCATATTATGGTCACTTTTGCCCAAGGGGCCACGCACAACAAGACTGCTAACTAACCCTTCCTCATTACTCAATATCCAGTCTAGAATAGCCTGCTCTCCCGTTGGTTCCTCTTCATGTTGGTTTAGAAAACTATCCCGCATACATTCCAAGAAATCCTCTTCCTCAGCACCCCTGCCAATTTGATTCACCCAATCTATATGTAGATTGAAGTCACCCATTATAATTGTTTTACCTTTGTTGCACGCATGTCTAATTTCCTGTTTGATGCCATCCTCAACTCCACTACTACTGTTAGGTGGCCGGTACACAACTCCCACAAGCATTTTCTGCCCCTTAGTGTTTCGCAGCTCTACCCATTACGATTCCACAACCTCCAAGCTAATGTCCTTTCTATTGCGTTAACCTCCTCTCTAACCAGCAACGCTACCCCGCCTCCTTTTCCTTTCTGTCTATCCCTCCTGAATATTGAATATCCCTGGATGTTCAGCTCCCAGCCTTGGTCACCTTGGAGCCATGTCTCCCTGATCCCAACTATATCATATTCATGAATAACTATCTGCACATTCAACTCATCCACCTTATTACGAATGCTCCTTGCATTAAGATACAAAGCCTTCAGGCTTGTTTTTACAACACTCTTACCCCTTAATTATGTTGAATAGTGGCCCTTTTTGATTTTTGCCCTGGTTTTGTCTGCCTGCCACTTTTACTTTTCACCTTGCTACCTATTACTTCTACCCTCATTTTACACCCCTCTGCCTCTCTGCTCTTGCACCCATCCCCCTGACACATTAGTTTAAATCCTCCCCGACAGCACTGGCAAACACTCCCCCAAGTACATTGGTTCCATTCCAGCTCAGGTGCAGACCGTCCTGTTTGTACTGGTCCCACCTCCCCCAGAACTGGTTTCAATGCCCTAAAAATTTGAATCCCTCCCCCTTGCACCATTTTTCAAGCCACGTATTCATCTGCAATATCCTCCTATTTCTACTCTGACTGGCCCGTGGCACTGGTAGTAATCCAGAGATTATTACCTTTGAGGTCCTACTTTTAAGTTTATCTCCTAGTTCCCTAAATTCACCTTGTAGGACCTCATCCCTTTTTTTACCTATATCGTTGGTGCCAATATGCACCATGACAACTGGCTGTTCACCCTCCCCCTCCAGAATGTTCTGCAGCCGTTCAGTGACATCCCTGACCCTTGCACCAGGGAGGCAACATACCATCCTGGAGTCTCGTTTGCGGCCGCAGAAACGCCTATCTATTCCCCTTACAATTGAATCCCCTATTACTATTGCCCTTCCACTCTTTTTCCTCCCCTCCTGTGCCGCAGAGCCACCCACGGTGCCATGAACTTGGCTGCTGCTGCCTTCTCCTGATGAGCCATCTCCCCCCAACAGTATCCAAAATGGTATACCTGTTTAGGAGGGAGATGACCGCAGGGGACTCCTGCACTACCTGCCTACTGCTTTGCTGGCTATTGGCCACCCGTTCCCTTTCTGTCCTCTTACCTTTTAACTGCGGTGTGACCAACTCACTGTGCGTGCTATTCACGACTTTCTCAGCATCGTGGATGCTCCAGTATGAATCCAACCACAGCTCCAATCGTTCAATGCGGTCTGCCAGGAGCTGCAGCTGGACACACTTCCTGCAAACGTAGTCACCAGCGACACCGACCATATCCCTGATCTCCCACATGTTGCAGGCTGAGCAAACCACGGGGCCAATCTCCACTGACATAGCTTACTCCCAAATTAACTCAATTCCCTCACACTATAAAAATCTTTATCCTCTAAACTGTACCCTTAACTCACAGAACCCTTAACTCACTGAACCCTTAACTCACTGAACCCTTAACTCACAGAGGCCACATCTAACTCCCTCTTAAATATAGCCAATGAACTGGCCTCAACTGCCTTCTGTGACAGAGAATTCCAGAGATTCACCACTCTCTGTTTAAAAAATGTTTTTCTCATCTCGGTGCTAAAAGATTTCCCCCTTATCCTTAAACTGTGACCCCTTGTTCTGGACTTCCCCAACATCGGGAACAATCTTCCTGAATCTAGCCTGTCCAACCCCTTAAGAATTTTTTACGTTTCTATAAGATCCCCCCTCAATCTTCTAAATTCTACCGAGTCCATCCAGTCTTTCTTCATATGAAAGTCCTGACATCCCAGGAATCAGTCTGGCGAACCTTCTCTGTACTCTCTCTATGGCAAGGATGTCTTTCCTCAGGTTAGGAGACCAAAACTGTACGCAATACTCCAGGTGTGGTCTCACCAAGACCCTGCACAACTGCAGTAGAACCTACAGGTACACAAAAATGCTGGAGAAACTCAGCGGGTGCAGCAGCATCTATGGAGCGAAGGACATAGGTGACGAAATAGGGCCGAAACCCTTCTTCAGACTGATAGGGGGTGGCGGGCAAAGATCTTAGAGCAGAGCAAGATGGGTTACTCACACGCAAACGTGTAGTACGCTCATGGACTGATTCATGAGTGATTATAGGACCCATTTTAGCGACCAGTCCCCGCCATCTTGTTCCGCCATCTTGCTTCCGGCCAAAGATTGGATCTTTGTTTCCGCAGCGGGGAGAGGGAGTGAGCGGCCCGGGGAGAGGGGCTGCGCGGCCCGGGGAGTGGGGGGGCGCGGCCCGGGGAGAGGGGGGTGGGGATGCGCGGCCCGGGGCAGCGGGGAGAGGGGGTGCGCGGCCCGGGGCAGCGGGGAGAGGGGTTGCGCGGCCCAGGGAGAGGGAGTGTGCGGCCCGGGGCAGTGGGGAGAGGAAGTGAGCGGCCCGGGGCAGCGGGGTGAGGGGCATAGGAGGGGGGCAGACATTGTAGTGTGGGGGCAGGTGAGGGAGTGCCGGGGGGGGGGGGGGGGGGGGGAAGTGTTGGGGGGGGGGATAAGGCCTAGTGTGTGTGAAGTTGCGGGGAGGTTTACAATGTTTCTTATTTAATGTCCCTTGTATAGTCTGAAATAAAGTTCATCATTGGATCAGAAGAAATATAATTGTGTGTGTTATATGATTATATACATTTATATCACATTCATGTATGTATGTTTATAAACATTTTATTCTTTAACAAGAATCAACAGAATTATGAACTAACAGAATTATGAATCTAACCCTATATCACACACACAAACTTCCCCCGCAATGTCAATCACTCTGCGAGTCGGGTCGGGTCGGTTCCGGTTACTACAAAATCAACTCAAACACTGCTTGTGAGCTATTTAAAAAGAAATGATTTAAAAAACATTAAAAAAGACAATTACCAGAGGCAAATTTTATTCTTGACAAGTATGAACTGACAGAATTATGAATCTAACATTATATCACACACACAAACTGTTGCCCCGCAACATTGATTACACTGCGAGTCAGGTCGGGTAGGCTCCGGCTACTAAAATGGGCGGGGAAAAATGCCCAGGATCCCCTCCGTAGCGTACTACATGTCAGCCCATTGTATTTCGCAGAAGTTGCTCTGCTCTAAGATCTTTGGTGGCGAGGAGAAGGAAGGAAAAAGGAGGAGGAGGAGGAGCCCGAGGGCTGGGGAATGGGAGGAGACAGCTCGAGGGCTAAGGAAGGGGAGGAGACAGCAAGGGCTAACAAAATTGGGAGAATTCAATGTTCATGCAGTAGAACCTCCCTGCTCCTATACTCAAATCCGGAACAGCCGGAAATGGTAGTGCATGTCGGCACAAACTATGTCGGACAGAAAGGGATGAATATTCTGCAGCATGACTTTAGAGAGCTCGGAAAAATGCTGAAAAGCAGGACCTCCAGGGTTGTTATCTCCGGTTTGCTTCCAGTTCCTCGTGCTGGCGAGACCAGGAACAGGGAGATACGGGACCTGAATGTGTGGCTGAGGAACTGGTGCAGGGGGCAGGGATTTAGATTCTTAGATCACTAGGATCTGTTTTGGAGTAAGGGGGAACTGTAAAAAAGGGACGGATTGCATCTTAGCAGCTGGGGGACCAGCATTCTGGCAGGCAGGTTTGCCACTGCTACACGGGTGGTTTTAAACTGAATAAGGGGGGTGGGGAGTCAAATGGTATAGTCGAGGACATAGTTAAAGGGAAAGAGAGTAAAGGGATGGTTAATGACCCCAGAATTAACGGGAAAGGAAGCCCACAAAGGGATAGGAACATATGACCAAGTGTAATAGGGATCGATGTGAAAGGTGAGATGCGTTAGGAATTAAAAGTATTGTATATGAATGCACGAAGTATAAGGACTAAAGTAGATGAGCTTGAGGCTCAGTCAGAGGTTGGTAGATATGACATTGTGGGGATTACTGAGATGTGGCTGCAGGGGGATCGGGCCAGGGAACTTAATATTCAGGGTTATACATCCTATAGAAAGGACAGGCAGGTGGGCCGGATGTAGGGTGTAAGTTGCAGCAGGAGTTTAAACTGGCATATAACAAAGGTAATGCCACTGTGGTGAAGGGGGATTTCAATATGCAGGTAGACTGGGAAAATCAGGTTGGTTCAGGACCTCAAGAAAGAGAGTTTGTAGAATGCCTCCGAGATGGATTCTTAGAGCAGCTTGTAATGGAGCCGACCTGAGATAAGGGAATTCTGGATTTAGTGTTGTACAATGAACCTGATATGATAAGAGAACTCAAGGTAAAGGAACCGCTTGGAGGTAGTGATCATAATATGATTAGTTTTAATCTGCAATTTGAGAAGGAGAACGTTAAATCGGAAGTGTCAGTGATGCAATTGAACAAAGGGGACAATGAAGTCATGAGAGGGGAGCTGGCCAAGGTAGACTGGAAAGGGATCCTATCAGGAATGACGGTAGAACAGCAATGGCAGGAATTTCTGGGCATAATCCGGAAGACGCAGGATCATTTCATTCCAAAAAGGAGGAAAGATTCTAAGGGGGGTAGGAGGCAACTGTGGCTGACAAGAGAAGTTAGGGATAGAATAAAACTAAAAGAAAAGATGTATAACACAGCAAAGAGTAGCCGGAAGCCAGAGGATTAGGAAACTTTCATAGGACAACAGAAGGAAACAAAACAGGCAATACAGGCTGAAAAGATTAAGTACGAAGGGAAGCTGGCCAGGAATATAAAAGGACAGTAAAAGCTTCTTTAGAAATGTTAAGGGAAAAAGAGTAGCAAAGTCAAATGTGGGTCCCTTGAAGGCAGACATGGGTGAAATTATTATGGGCAACAAGGAAATGGCAGAAAAGTTGAATAGGTACTTCGGATCTGTCTTCACTAAGGAAGACACAAACAATCTCACAGATGTACTGGAGGACAGAGGATCTAATGGGGTAGAGGAACTGGAATAAATTTTCCTTAGGCGAGAAATAGTATTGGGTAGGCTAATGGGACTGAAGGATGATAAATCCCCTGGACCTGATGGTCTGCATCCCAGGGTCCTCGGGGAGGTGGCTCTAGAAATAGTGGACGCATTGGTCATCATTTTCCAATGTTCAATAGATTCAGGATCAGTTCCTGTGGATTGGAGAAGAGCTAATGTTATCCCACTTTTCAAGAAAGGAGCGAGAGAAAACGGGGAATTACAGACCATTTAGCCTGACTTCGATGGTAGGAAAGCTGCTGGAGTCAATTATTAAAGAGGTAATAAATGGGCATTTGGATAGCAGTAAAAGGATTAGTCCAAGTCAACATGGATTTATGAAAGGGAAATCATGCTTGACTAATCTTCTGGAATTTTTTGAGGATGTGACAAGTAAAATGGATGAAGGGGTGCCAGTGGATGTATTGTTTCTAGACTTTCAGAAAGCCTGATTTTTCTACCACAAATATTATATCTATTTCAATCAATCCCAATATACTTACCAAAAAATGTATTAAAAAAAATTATGCTCCAATATTACAAACTTCATATGGGACTACAGGTCGCCCCGAATCCAAGGAAAACACCTGTGTAAACCTAAAGAATCTGGGGGTACACACAATTGCTGGGGAAACTCAGCGGGTGCAGCAGCATCTATGGAGCGAAGGAAATAGGCGACGTTTCGGGCCGAAACCCTTCTTCAGACTGATGGGGGGTGGGGAAAGTAGGAAGGAAAAGGGGAGGAGGAGGAGGAGCCCGAGGGCGGGCGGATGGGAGGGTGGGAGGAGACAGCTAGAGGGTTAAGGAAGGGGAGGAGACAGCACGGGCTAGCCAAATTGGGAGAATTCAATGTTAATGCCATAAGGACGCAAGGACCCCAGACGGAATATGAGGTGCTGTTCCTCCAATTTCCGCTGTTGCTCACTCTGGCAATGGAGGAGACCCAGGACAGAGAGGTCGGATTGGGAATGGGAGGGGGAGTTGAAGTGCTGAGCCACCGGGAGGTCAGGTAGGTTATTGCGGACTGAGCGGAGGTGTTCGGCGAAACGATCGCCCAACCTACGCTTGGTCTCACCGATGTAAATGAGCTGACATCGAGAGCAGCGGATGCAGTAGATGAGGTTGGAGGAGATACAGGTGAACCTTTGTCGCACCTGGAACGACTGCTTGGGACCTTGAATGGAGTCGAGGGGGGAGGTGAAGGGACAGGTGTTGCATTTCTTGCGGTTGCAACGGAAAGTGCCCGGGGAGGGGGTGGTGCGGGAGGGAAGGGAAGAATTGACGAGGGAGTTGCGGAGGGAGCGGTCTTTGCGGAAGGCAGACATTGGGGGAGATGGGAAGATGTGGCGAGTGGTGGGGTCACGTTGGAGGTGGCGGAAATGGCGGAGGATTATGTGTTGTATTTGCCGGCTGGTGGGGTGAAAGGTGAGGACCAGAGGGACGCTGCCCTTGTTGCGTGTGCGTGTGCGGGGATGGGGAGAGAGAGCAGTGTTGCGGGGTATGGATGAGACCCTGGTGTGAGCCTCATCTATGGTGGCGGAGGGGAATCCCCGTTCCCTGAAGAACGAGGACATTTCCGATGCCGTGGTATGAAATGTCTCGTCCTGGGAACAGATGCGGCGTAGGCGGAGGAATTGGGAGTAGGGGATGGAGTCTTTGCAGGGGGCAGGGTGGGAAGACGTGTAGTCCAGATAGCCATGTGAGTCAGTGGGTTTGTAATGTATGTCGGTCAGGAGTCTGTCCCCTGCGATGGAGATGGTGAGGTCAAGGAATGGTAGGGAAGTGTCGGAAATCGTCCAGGTGTATTGGAGTGCCGGATGGAAGTTGGTGGTGAAGTGGATGAAGTCAGTCAGTTGTGTGTGGGTGCAGGAGGTGGCACCAAAGCAGTCGTCAATGTAGCGGAGGTAGAGGTCGGGGATGGGGCCCTGGTACGCCTCGAACAAGGATTGTTCAACGTACCCGACAAAGAGGCAGGCGTAGCTCGGGCTCATGCGTGTGCCCATAGCTACGCCTTGTGTTTGGAGGAAATGGGAGGAGTCAAATGTAAAGTTATTGAGGGTGAGGACCAACTCCGCTAAGCGGAGGAGAGTGTCAGTGGCTGGGTATAGGTTGCTCCTCTGGTCGAGGAAGAACCGGAGGGCTCTGAGGCCATCGTGGTGGGGGATGGAGGTGTAGAGTGACCGGACATCCATGGTGAAGATGAGGGGGTGAGGGCCCAGAGAGTGGAATGCGTGGAGGCGGCGGAGAGTGTCTGAGGTGTCTAGAACATAGGTGGGGAGGGATTTGACCAAGGGGGATAGGATGGAGTCAAGGTATGTGGAGATGAGTTCCGTGGGGCACGAACACGCAGAGACAATGGGTCTGCCGGGAGAGCCGGGTTTGTGGATTTTTGGGAGAAGATAAAAACGGGCCGTGCGGGGCTGGGGAACGATGAGTTTGGAGGCTTGGTCAGGTAGGGCGTGGGAATTGATGAAGTCGGTGATGGTGCTAGAAATGGTGGCCTGGTGCTCGTCAGTGGGGTCATGGTCCAAGGGTAAGTAGGAGGAGGTCCGTGAGTTGGCGCGTGGCCTCAGCTTTGTAGACGTCGGCGCGCCAGACTACCACGGCACCTCCCTTGTCGGCTGGTTTGATGACCCAGTCTGGGTTTTTGCGGAGTGATTCGATGGCAGTGCGTTCAGAGGGGGAAAGATTGGAGTGAGACAGGGGAGTGGAGAAGTTGAGGCGGTTGACGTCGCGGCGGCAGTTCTGAATAAAGAGTTCCAGAGCCGGGACTTTATGAGGGGGGTTCCACGAGGAGGGGGTGCGTTGGAGACGGGAAAAGGGGTCATCATTAGGGGGCGGGGCTCCTTCCCATGGGGGACTGACACTCCCGAACTTTTTATACTACTATTGGGCAGTACATATTAAAAACATAATTTATTGGTTAGACAGCTCTGCCCAACAGGTAGAATGGATCAGAATGGAGAAAGAGGATTGCTCCCCTTTTAATATAGGAGCGATCCTCTTCTCCCCGATAAAATTAAACAATACATAATATAAGAAGAACCCAATTATCCACAACACAATACGAATTTGGAACCAAATAAAACTAACTTTGAAATCAAGAAGCTTATCGCTTTTATCTCCAATATAATAATCCCTAATTGAAACCATCTCTCACTGACAAAACGTATACCTATTGGGAAAGATAATGAATTAAAAGGATTGATGACATGTATGATATTGGGACATTTCTTTTATCATTTCAACAATTACAACTAAAATACAACTTGAAAAATAACCAATACCTTAAATACCTTCAAATTCAAGACTATTTGAAAAAACACATACAAGGATATCAAATTCTAAACCTAGATTTATTAGATGAAGCAATGAACATTAAGGCAGAATCAAGCAATTTAATATCATATTAATATAATATCATTTTAAATATAGAATCACCACTGACAGAGGCAATCAGAGCAGATTGGGAACGAGAATTACTGATTAAAATTCCGAAAGAAACATGGGAAAAATACCTGATATACATACATAAATGTTCGATTAATGCAAGACACAATCTAATTCAATGTAAAATCTTACAAACTCGAAAACTAGACTGAATAAAATCTATCCAAATATTTCTCCCATCTGTGATAAATGTTTAACTGAAAATGCCACTATAACACACTCTTTGGTCTCCTGTATAAAACTTTTAGCATTCATAGCAAAACGATGTGAGTATAGGAGCAGGGAGGTTCTACTGCAGTTGTACAGGGTCTTGGTGAGACCACACCTGGAGTATTGCGTACAGTTTTGGTCTCCTAATCTGAGGAAAGACATTCTTGCCATAGAGTACAGAGAAGGTTCACCAGACTGATTCCTGGGATGTCAGGACTTTCATATGAAGAAAGACTGGATAGACTCGGCTTGTACTCGCTAGAATTTAGAAGATTGAGGGGGGATCTTATAGAAACTTACAAAATTCTTAAGGGGTTGGACAGGCTAGATGCAGGAAGATTATTCCCAATGTTGGGGAAGTCCAGAACAAGGGGTCACAGTTTAAGGATAAGGGGGAAATCTTTTAGGACCGATGAGGAAAACATTTTTCACACAGAGAGTGGTGAATCTGTGGAATTCTCTGCCACAGAAGGTAGTTGAGGCCAGTTCATTGGCTATATTTAAGAGGGAGTTAGATGTGGCCGTTGTGGCTAAAGGGATCAGGGGGTATGGAGAGAAGGCAGGTACAGGATACCGAGTTGGATGATCAGCCATGATCATATTGAATGGTGGTGCAGGCTCGAAGGGCCGAATGGCCTACTCCTGCACCTATTTTCTATGTTTCTATGTTTCATACATTTTGGAACGAATTTTTTGAACTTTTTACAAAACTATTTAATAGAAGACTTGAACCTAATAAAGAAATTATTATCTTTGGATCAATGGAAAATGGGAATAAGCTAAATAAGTTTCAAAAATCTCTCCTTAATTATGGTTTAATAATGGCAAAAAAACTTATACTTACATTTTAGAAAAATGCGACAACACCAACGCTCAAAATGTGGATTTCAAATATGTCGGAAACGGCATATCTTGAAGAAATGCGACTCCTCCTAGCAGGTAAAGCAGACCAATTCTTAGTGATTTTGTCTCCTTTTATCGACTTCTTACAAGCATATGGTGCAACACAACCATAAAACAACTCTCACAAAGCTATCAATGAGATAGCAAGTAGGTAATTTAGAGTCAATTTCCTCACACTAGTGCTGTGCAACCTTTATTATGGAGAGGACAAGATTGACAAATTATTGCTAAATTAATCCATTTGTCTCCAAATTTATGAATATTAAAAAGCAGGTTGTTGAAAATTTCTGTTAAAAGTGATCAACAAGAAATTGAATAATGACCAAAACAAGCAAAGACTTTCAGACAAACAAAGTCTGTAATCTCCACTAAATGAGCAACATCCCTTCGTTATCATTGACATTACACCATCTGCTGTCTAATCTTTACTTTTGTTTGGGGAATGCACACAATGTTTTCTATAATTTGAAAGATGGTGGGGAGGTTAAACGATGAGGGGCAAAGTGAATGTGAAGTGATAGCTCCTGTGCAGTAACCAACACAACGACACAGTAAATTGGACTCCTGTAATACATTGAAATAAAAGCTAATTCCAATAATAAGCCTGCCCCTATTTTACCTAGGCCATCAGTGCACGAGTGTCAAATTTCCTGCCAATGTTCTTTAAAGAGGCAATCTGTCCGTACTTGACTGTGGAGAGAAAATACTTTCTGGTATCATAAACAATAGTATTATTATACTGCAACAAACAAATTACTGGGGAAACTCAGCGGGTACTTCCAAGTACTGTGGAAGCAAGGGAATAATCTATGTCTCTTGTCGAGACCCTGCACCAGGACTGAGAGTGTAAAGAGGAGATAACCAGAGGAGAGAGTGAAGATTTTACAAACAATGTGCGTCGAAGTAGAGCTGCAGCAGTTGAATTTCATTCGAGGACCCTCTGGAATGAATCCAAAGCCTAGATATTTAGTGCCACTCAAAACTGCTGCCCAACTTAGTAGGCAGTGAAATTGAGAGTCCTGCTGCTGTTATGGAACTGTAATTATCACTTGGTGCTGCAGGAAGCATCAAGGCCAAGACTAAACAACTGAAATGCAGTACTTTGATTCGCTCACTGCTGGTTAGGGGAGTGAGTAAAACTATTTAAGATGCTGAACTGGACAATTAGTTATTTATGAGTTTTTTTGCCAGTTCTATGGCATTCTTCTATATCCTTCGATTGGCACATGGATATGCAGGGAATGGAGGGGTATGGATCGCATGCAGGCAGAGAGGATTTGTTTATCTTGGCATCATGTTCAGCACAGACATTGGGGGCCATGGGGGCATAATGTTCTTTGTTCTATTCCTTTCTTTTAGTTAATTAACTTTAGCTTAACAGCAACTTTGAGGTTGATTTGGCAACATTCAAATCAGTAACGTTGGTAAAAATGTGTCGACCATCTGATTCTCTTCCAAAGTCTTGTGCAAATTAATTTTAAACCATGTATAACCAGATTTTTAATTATGCAATTTATATGGGATACATAATCACATGGCACCTCTGAACCTACGTATGCAACATAACCGCAGCAGGGCTCCTGGTAAACCCTCCTCTTCGATCAGGAGTTGTACAACCATTGGAGGGGCAGGAATCCTTAGCACAATTAGCCAATTGATATTACTGTAGAGACTGCAGGAGGATGAAAGAATCTGGAATGAGTACATATTTTAATTCAGCGATAGTGATTCAGCAGTGGAAGTCTCACTTCACTATTACCACCATCTTTTGTACACGGCAAAGAGATTGTGTACACTTATCCTCCATGACTCACAGAATTCTGCTCCTGACGACTTTGGGGTGTGGGAGTAAACCGGAGAACCCGGAGAAAACCCACCGAGGCCATGGGGGGGGGAGGGAGGGAGCGCCCGCGGTGAGTGGAGTTGCAGGGGGTGGGGGGGAGGGAGCGCCCGGGGTGGGTTGAGCTGCAGGGAGGGGGGGGGGGAGGGAGCGCCCGGTTGGGTGGAGCTACAGGGGGGAGGGGGGAGGGAGCGCACACCCAGGGCCTCAGGAGACGAGGCTTTTTTTTCCGCCGACGCAGGGATCGTCCTTCTCGACCGCAAATGTTATTACTAAACCAGTTGGTTCTCGCCGGGTTCGAGCCCCGGGGACAGACGGACACAGACACACACAGACAGACGGACGTGGAGCATAAACACGCTTCACCTCCTCCTTCACCTTCCCGCCCGCGCTCCGTCCTCGACCGTCTATTTCTTCTTCTTGTAGGATTCCGGCAGTGTAGACGCTGCTAAGCGTATTACTGCCCTCCACAGGTCAAAGTTTGAACTAAATTCTTACATACAGTCCTGTAACTTGCAGGAATTGAAGAACAACCCTGGATATCAGTTGATGTTTCGCACTGTGTCCAAACAGAGATAAAACAGAAAAAGCCTCAACTCCAAGTCCTGTCAGTCTAACAAACAATACTTTTCTTTCTACCCTATACTTTTTACATTCTAGGAAAACATGCTTAACTGTCTCATTACTCCCACATTCACACAAGCCAGAAACATGTTTCCCTACAATGCACAAATAGTAATTTAACCCACAGTGTCCCAACCTCAATCTACACAGTTTAACGGAGTCCCTACGGGACAGAGATGTACAGAAATATATTTTCCTAACTTCAGATTGTATAGAAAAGTAGTGTCTACCCCTGACTTCCATTTCCCATCCTCTCTGCCATTCTTTTGTTAAGCCCTCTTTAATTATTTCTCTCAGTTCCACTCTCCCCAATGATACATGGATATCTATTTCTCTTCTTAAACTCTCCTTTGCTATGAGGTCCACCTGCTCATTCCCCCTCACCCCCGCATGCCCGGGAACCCAGCAAAAAGTGATGTTACACGCAAACCCAATTCTAGAAAACACACTCATGATTTCATTTAGAATGTCAGGACGAGCTTTAGATTTCCCTACTCTTAAAGTTTCAAGAGCAGCTGCAGAATCAGAACAGATAATGACTTCTCTAAAACTGGCTTCCTCAATCCACCATAGAGCCCATTGAATTGCCATTAATTCAGTCGTGAGAACAGAGCTTCCATTAGAAATGCGCCGGCCAATCTTCAACCCAAGCTGCTCCACATACACTCCAAACCCAGCTCTCCCACTAACTGGATCTTTAGATCCATCTGTAAAAACAATCAAAGTGCTCTCACTGATTGAATTAAGATATTCCACTATTCTTGGAGTCACCTCGCGCTTATCTTTTTCCTGAAGAAAAGCAAGCTCAATAAACAGTTCAGGAAGAACCCAATAGGGCACAGGTAGCCTTATTGTATGCTCTATAATACCCCCTTGTTCCAAACCCAGCTTCCTAGCCCACTGATTTATAATGACAAAAAATGTGTTATATTTGTTACCATCATCAACCTCTTGCAACAAACACCTTGCTGGGAAGGTATCATTACACCCACAACGTTTAGCCCAGTAATGTAACCCTAGCTTAATGTGCCTTAACCATAAGGGCATTTCTCCCATTTCAACAATCAGGGCATGGGGAAGTCCTGAAGGCTCCACAGCCAAGCCTCAAAGCCTTTGCCTGCAACACATCTAGCCTAGCCAGAACAGTTTTAGACGCAGACCCATACACAAAACACCCATAGTCAAGAGAAGATCTGATCATGGCCTGATAAATTAGCAGCATTGTCTCCCTGTTGGCCCCCCACTCACACCCAACCAGACTTCTCATAACATTCAGAACGTTTTCACACTTCAACACAATTTTACCTACATGCACAGCCCAAGTCATACGCTCTTCAAACCAAACACCCAAAAACTTAAAAACCTTTACCTTCTCCAATAGAGACCCATACATATACAGCCCTAACTTAGGTAACTTTCTTTTAAAACCAAATACCATATATTTAGTCTTAGAGGCAAAGATTTTAAAGCCCCATGTGTTCCCCCATTCCTCTACAGACACTTACAAAATCTAGACAGGGCTTAACCATGTCTCTTGGATACATATTAATTCTGGTGCTTCTTTAAATTCATCAACAAATCTCTTTAACTCTTGACCATTTCCAATCAGACTCCGGGCGTTCCATTGAAGTATATAAAACATTATGGTGTTAATGAGGATCACCATCATCCACCTCACTGACATACTCCATACTGCTAGCTCTCGACAACTGTGACCTCTCCATACACTAACTCTCCATGCAACTTTTCTGGCAACTGCTTTACACTGAGGAACCTTTCAGCTGCCCCCACCACTAACCTGATGATATCTGACCGGTTAGCTGCTTTCTTAGCTCCTACCAGCACATCAGAAACAAAAGACAGAAATTACTCCTTATTAAAAATCAACATGTCAGATGGAAAAGCCGACGGCAAGTTTGGCACAGTGATCTGGCTTCCTAGCACCACTCTAGTCCCAGCGCTCACATCTCCGCGTTCTCTAGCCACCCTTTGAGCTGCCTCTGCATATGACACGTTGTTCTGATCCTTCACTTCCTGCACTCGCTTCGCCTGAACAAAGCGCTCACAACCATGAAACCCTGCTGCATGATCCCCATCACAGTTAGGGCACTTAGGAGCCTCTGCCTTGCAATTTTGTATTGCATGATCTCCACCGCACTTTATTTTACCCCGACAAGACCCAGCAACATGTCCAAACCTCTGACAGTTATAGCAGCGCAACGGTGGTTTAATATACTCCCTCACTTGATACGCCATACTCCCAAGAAACACTCTCTGTGGCAGTATTCCATCTTTGAACATAAGCAGGACCGGCAGGTCCCTGACTCCATTCCTACTCTTAAATCTCACAACATCCGTTACTTGGGCCCCCTTAACGTTTTCTAAGATCTCCTTCTCAGACAAGCCATCATACATCCCATACACCACTCCCTTTATTCCCTGCTGTCTTCCTCTAGGGACCAAACTCTCCACCTTGACCACCAATTTCCCCACACCCCTAGCATCATTAAACTGTTTTCTGTCTTTGCAACAAACTCTTAACATCCCATTATACAGAATCTTGGCCTGAAAATCCCTGCCTATCTGGCTCTCCAAAGCAGTGGTAATTTTTTATGGATTCACTGCTCTAAATCCTGCATCTCCTTGATTTGTTCCTTTAACTTTAAACAGCACAACGAATTTTTCAATAATTCTAGTTCTCCTAACTTTACTTCCTTCGTCTCCTGACATTTCGGGTCTTTCGCTCGATGCCTCTCTCTTAGAGCCCCCATTTTCCTTACCTACAGTCTGCCACCCACCACCCTCAGCCCCACCACTCCCTGAAGCCATGGGCCTCTAGAATCTCTGCGCCTTCCCTTCACTACGCCAAAAAAGGCCTGCCGCTGAAGTTTGATGTTTCTCTCAACAATTAAACGTCTTCACTCTCTCACTGCCACCGGGTACTGGCGCGCTACCCACTGCTCCCGTTTACCCGCAGCTTTTCAAAGGCCGTTTATTTCTGCGAGCTGTGCGGCGGCACGAGCGGCCTCGACGCTGATTCCACATCGTCCTCGACCGTCGTCATGGCCGCATCGACAAGATGGCGGTGCGTCGTGTCACGTGGTGGTCGCTCTAATGACGGAGGCAGGACTTCACGTGACCCTCCGTCCATTGAAGGGGTGGGAAAGTAACGTGACGTCCGTTCAATTACGTGTTGGGGGCGTCACGTGGTCCGCTGTGCGACGACACTGGCGGGGCGTCACGTACGGGGCATCACGTGGTGGCCATTCATTGATGGGGCGGGGCAGTATGTCATACAATGCCGGGGCGGGGCGCTGCGTCATACATTGCCGGGGCGGGGCGGGGCGTCACGTCATTCATTGATGGGTCGGAGCGTCACGTGCCGGCCATTCATTTTGCAGTAGATTGACACAATGAGCTGGAGTGACGCACCGAGAAAGGCAGCACCTCCTCTGCAGAGAAGGAATGCGTGACGTTTCTGGTCGGAACCCTTCTTCAGAACAGGCCGGCAAGCAGAGGAAACATAGAACAGTCCAGCACAGGACTTCGGCCCACTTCTCCTGTACTGACGCTGATACGAATTTAAACAATTCAAACAAAATCTGCCTGCACGTGATCCATATTCCTCCATATCCATCTGCCTGTCTAAAAATACCTGCCACCACTGTATCTCATAGAAACATATAAATTAGGTGCAGGAGTAGGCCATTCGGCCCTTCGAGCCTGCACCGCCATTCAATAAGATAATTGCTGATCATCCAACTCAGTATCCCGTACCTGCCTTCTCTCCATACCCTCTGATCCCCTTAGCCACAAGGGCCACATCTAACTCCCTCTTAAATATAGCCAATGATCTCCCTCCAATATCACCCCTGGCAGCGCATTCCAGCCTGCGACCCAGTGTGGGGGCAATGCCGAGAACAAAGAGGGATCCGCCATGGACGGATTGCCAAGAACAAAGAGGAACTCCCAGGGACGAGAAGAAAGATGGACCGTTGGGACTATATTGAATAGTTTTGTAACTGCCTACTTGTGTATTGTATGCAAAACAATGAATTTCACTGTACCGAGTGCATGTGACAATAAAATATCAATCAATAAACACCTTGCACACTAGAGGCAATTAACAGAAGCAACTGTGCTGCACATCATTGGAGGAAACCCATGTGGTCATGAGGAGGACATGCAAACTCCATACAGACAGCCCCTGATGTTAGGATGTGTAAACAAGCATCAGAGACTATGATTTAAACACATCTTTAATCAGCACCAAAATTTAACAGCGTTAAGGACGATGGGTTGTCAGTACATCCTAGCTGTTCAGACTGGCAGTGCCGGGAACGAGCGTTAGTATAAGTGTTATAGTGGGGTGGGGTTAGTGATGCTGGCTTATGTGTGATTGGTTCACATGCATCATCAATCTACATCCTTTCCCCTTAAGTAGCAATGTTACAAAATTTTGAGATTTTAAAAATCAAGTCTGCAATTTATCCCATCAGATAAAGCATAAAAAGAGGTTTAATTTGACACCTAATTCACTTTCATATCTCAAGTATTTAAAAAGTTATGGCCATTTTCATACTGGGAAATGAGCATCTTGTTCCCTATTGATTTTCTATGGACATAACAAAAAAGCTGTGATCGTGGACAGTCAAAAGCCCATAACTTTCTTAAAAATTAAGGGAACTGAATGACATTTTCAGTTATCATAGATTGAAGCATGCTGAAACAAATATAAAATAACCTTACTTGGATGACCTGAAATTAAAGCATATAATTAGTTAGTTACCCAATTGTAGCTAATTCCAAACTTCAATTACTAGATCTAAACACCTATCTATTTCTTAATAAATGATTAACATTTTTAAATAGCCTAAGTGTCCAAATAATATTCACAAATAATACACAATAAAACATGATTTTTAAATCTAATTTACATTAATTTATAGGCCAAATGGAAGGAATTTAGTGTTTAATTGCTGTAAATTAAAGTCCATTTAAATCAGCTTTCTAGTGGGATCCTGTGAACGCGCTGGTTTAGAACGTTCACATTGTGGTAGATTTGTGCCCCAAATGCCCAGAAAAATACTGCGGGATATAATGGGCCCAAAATGAGCTACTCGCAATATTAAACTTTGTATAAAGGGATCTTAAGAAGCTCTTTTTAACGTAAAAATATACAGCCTACCTTCCGTTTTCCCCTGTATGAGATCTGGCCCGTTGTCGGCGGTCGGGGGTTTAGAGGTTAATTTTTAAACTACTATAACAAGTAAGGACAGCCCTTAAAACTAATAATTGCTCAAGCGAGGGAATCATCCAGCGATTTTTCGTTAATAATCAACTAGGCTGAAAAACCGCGATTTGAACAGCCTAGGGAAAATCGCGTTTTAAACCCGCCCCCCTCTAAACGGCGCCAAAATCGCGCACATGGGCTGGGACAGATTTTCAGCGACGCTTCAAGTAGGCTTTGCAACATACCCACCTTAAGATTAATATCTGTCTGGTGGTCTACTAACACGGCCCGAGCGCCTGCGGACCCAACCCTCCCCTCCATCTCCTGAAAGATGAGACGGAGAGCCTGGAGGTGAGAATGGCGCGGGAGAGGTTTGTGGGAACCGAAAGGGGAAATATGCGGTAGGTGAGGCCCCGTGGTTAGTGGAGACCGAGGAGGGGTGCAAGGCATGCGGGGAGACATTGCAAAAGGCAGCTGGAACTGGAGCGGCGGAGCATAGGGACCAGCAGGCAGTGGGCGGGGCTCCCTCACAGCAAGCAGGTGTTGTCGACTTCTCCGGTAAACCGCTCCCTCACAGTCCACCAGGTAGGATCGTGGCTCGTCAGATGGGTTGACAACAGTGCCCAGGCGGGAATGTCCAGTTGAAGTTCGTAGACGGACGACCTGGCCTGGCCTGGCAGTAGAGGCTCGAGTGGTCAGCTGGAACTGTCGTATGACCGTTTCTGGATGTCATGCTTCTCTTGGAGATTTTCCTGGATAGTGGCAGGCTTCAACACCCGAGGGACCAGCTGCTGTTGTGCGGTGGGGACCGGAGACCTCGTCAATCTCGACATTAGCCGCTTTGCTGGCGATCCCAGGGCTTCGTCTCTGGCAATATTTCTGAGTTTCAGGAGATCGAGATAGACGTCTGTCTTTGAAATGCGCGCTCCCTCCAGCAAGTGCTTGGCACTTCTGACAGCGCGTTTATCGGTCTGCGAAAAGCTTGAACATGTGGCTGGTGAACGGCCGACCATTGTCGGTTCTCAGGCAGACAGGAACGCCATAGGCGGAGAAGTGTATTTTCAGCTTCTTGATGACCATCTCAGACGTGAGGGAGGTCAGTTGGTCTAGTTCAAACCAGTTGGAAAAGGAGTCGACCAGAACGAGGTAGTGCTTTCCGCACCATTCGAAAATATCTGCCGCCAGCCACGTCCAGGGAAGTGCTGGTGGAGGTTGTTGCAGAAGGGGCTGCCGCTGCTGATGAGGCGCAAGGTTGTTGCAAGTGGGGCAGGAGGCTATGCGGTCCCGGATGTACTCGGCTATCCCCGGCCAGTAGAACAGACCACGAGCGCGTGCCAGTGGGGAGTCGGCTCCTGGGTGACCACTGTTTGCCTCTTTGAAGTATTCGTCTCGTAACGCTGAGGGTATCACTACCTTGTAACCCTTAACCACAACACCATCCTGAACCACCAGTTCATCACGGACCAAGAAGAATGGCTGTACCTCTGTGGGCGTGTCGGATTGTTTGTCAGGCCAGCCTGTTTTGATGATGGAGGAGGGGGTTTGAAGCGTATCGTCAGTGGCAGTGTGCGCGGCCAGGGTGCGCAGTTGCTTACTGGGGATGAGATCGACACCGAGGACCATCAAATCCTCCTGTTCATGCCCTTTTTGTAGGCAATGGTGAAGTCGTACCGCTGCAGCTGCAGCATCATGCGCTGCAAGTGAGCTGGCGCGGCATGGATGGGCTTGTTCAGGATTGTCACCAGCGGTTGGTGGTCCGTCTCGACCATGAATGTGTTGCCAAGGACGGAGTCGTGGAATTTGGTGCAGGCAAAGATGACAGCCAGCAGTTCCTTTTCGATTTGCGCGTAGTGATGCTCCGTGTCGGTCATGGTGCGAGAGGCATACGCGACAGGTAGTAGGGTGCCATCTGCAGATGGTTGCAAGCAGGCTGTGCTGAGCCCAATTTTTGAGGCATCGCAGGTGATCGTCACCGGACGTTTCAGGTCGAAAAAAGCCAGGGTCGGAGCACTGGTCAGTTTGGATTTTAAAACATCAAAGGCAGCCTGATGTTGCTGGAACCATGACCATGCAGTGTCCTTTTTGGTCAGCTGCCGCAGTGTGGAGCTTAGTTCACTGAGGTTCGGTATGAACTTTCCGAGATAGTTTACCACGCCCAGAAAACTTTGCAGGCCTTTCACGTCTGTAGGGGCAGGCATTTCTGTGATGGCAGTAGCTTTCTTCGGATAGGGTTTGTGGCTATCAGGAGTGAAGATGTGGCCGACGTAGGAGACCACTTGAACCCTGAACTTACACTTGTCAGGTTTGAGCTTGAGATTGATCTTGCGAGCGCGCTCCAAGATGAACCTGAGATTGTGATCGTGTTCCGCTGCGTCTTTGCCATACACGAGGATATCGTTGACAATGATGGCACAAGGAAGGTCCGCGAATAATTGCTCCATTGTCCTTTGGAAGACTAAAGGCAGACCTTGCACACTAGAGGCAATTAACAGAGGCAACTGTGCTGCACATCATTGGAGGAACCCCATGTGGTCATGAGGAGGACATGCAAATTCCATACAGACAGACCCTGAGGTTAGGATGTGTAAACAAGCACCAGAGACAGTGTGTGATTTAAGCACATCTTTAATCAACACCAACACTTGACAGCGTTAAGGATGATGGGTTGTCAGTACATCCTAGCTGTTTAGACTGGCAGTGCCGGGAACGAGCGTTAGTATAAGTGTTATAGTGGGGTGGAGTTAGTGATGCTGGCTTATGTGTGAATGGTTCACATGCATCATCAATCTACAGGATGGAACCTGGGTCTCTGGCACTCTGAGGCAGCAGGCCCATCCGCTGCAATACTGTGCAGGCCCCTGTTCAAGATGGAGTTCAGTAAGACATTTTCTAACCATACCAGTGACACTGCATTCCAGGAGTCAACAAATGTAAGACAAGAACGAGACACAAGGAACTGCAGATGATGGGGTCTTGGGCAAAATATCAAGAGCAGCTCAGCTGGTCAGACAACATCTGTGGAGCGAATGGCCAGGCGACGCTTCGGATTGCGACCGTTCTTCAGACGCTAATGAAGGGTCCCGATGCGGAACATCGTCAATCCATGTCCCCCACAGCTGGTACCGGACCTGCTGATTTACTTCAGCACTTTGTATTTTATCTAGATCAATGTACTTTGCATGGACATGCACAGCTGGCTCCATTTTAAAACTAGCCTTCCATCACAGTCAAGAATGTTGACTCCACTGTGGTGGATGTTTATGTTAAATCTATCGTGTATTGTATTCGTTTTCATTGAATGGCTGCATGGTAACTCAATTTCACCGCAACTAAATTGGTGCATGTGACTATAAAACGTGAACTTGTTCTTGAATGTGAAGAGAGGGTGTGGAAGGATTGGGGAGAGAGAGACAGTTGGAGGAGTGGAGATAGAAAGGGTCAGAGAAGTGGGGATAGAGCTAGTGAAGTGGGATCCAGATGGCTGGAGGACCGAGAAGAGTTGGGGCCGCAAGGGAGGTGGAGAAATAACCAGAGTATTGAGGAATAACTGGGACAGGAGCGGCTGGAATGAGGGCCAGATGATTTTGGAAAGAGTGGGCTGAAGGAATATTGGAAGAGCGTGCGGGAGAAAGAAGAGCGGGCCGGAGAAATGGGGGGAGAGAAATTCCAGAGGAGTATTGGTGAGAGGGTGGGTGGGTGGGGGGGGGGGGGAGAGGCAGAGGGGTGGGGGAAGAGGGCCAGAGCAGTTGGGAGGGTGTGCTAAAGGAGAGCTGAGAGAGTTAGGGCTGCCGTGGTGGTGGAGTGAGAGCAGGAAGATTGGGATAGCAAGGGTGGGGGCCAGAGAGGAGGAGGGTGGGGGCCAGAGAGGAGGAGGGTGGGGGCCGGAGAGGAGGAGGGTGGGGGCCGGAGAGGAGGAGGGTGGGGGCCGGAGAGGAGGAGGGTGGGGGCCAGAGAGGAGGAGGGGAGGGGGCGGAGAGGAGGTATTAGATTGGTTACATTTCTGACTACCCAATGTAGTGCTTTATTAATATAAGCTCCGCCTACTACTGCACCATTCATGTTATTGCAACCCGACATGTGCTGTTAGTTGGTGATGCAGCACGGTGGAACTAACATGCTGTATGTAGTGTGTTCTATACGTTACTCAGTAAATACTGTTCTATCAGACCCGTGAGCATGTGTGATTTACTCAACATTGTGTCGGACGTGCACAACCCACTCCGCTTTTAAGTATATCGAGTTTTATTTCCTTTCCAGTGTTTTATTTCACCCGATTTGTCCGATATCTCGTGTTGCTACGGCCAATTAATTCCATAAACCTGATCCTCTGATTTTTGATTCAGACCTTGCTGAACGTTGGCGGATTTTCAAGCGAGACTTTAACTTTTACATACGTGCTGCTCATCGCAACGTTCCACCAGACCACCGTGCCTCTATACTTCTCAACATCGCTGGCCCAACAGCTATCAAACCAGCAGAGCGCTTCGACCTTGCTCCTGCAGTTCTGGATCACAACACTTAGATCGTGGTACCTACTGAAACTCTAGATGATCCCAAAGTTGTGATCACCAAATTGAGACAGCTATGTAACTTTCACACTAACTCAGTACTGGAACGTACTACTTTTTTTGCTTGAAATCAGCTACAAGGAGAACCTATTCTGTAAATGGGCTGGATGGTTTGGAGTTTGGGGAAGGTGGGACCTGTACAGAAAGGATGGGTTGCACTTGAACCCGAGGGGGACCAATATCCTGGCGGGGAAATTTGCAAAGGTCACTGGGGAGACTTTAAACTAGAATGGTTGGGGCGAGGGACTCAAATAGAGAAAGCTAGTAGACAGAATGGGAGGCAGGAAGCAGAAAAGGGAAGCACTCAGACACAAGAGGAGAAAGAAAAAAAAGGAAATAAACAGAGAAGAAGAGACGGGGGGTTTCTTAAATGTGCATATTTTAATGCTAGGAGCATTGTAAGAAAGGTGGATGAGCTTAGAGTCTGGATAGACACCTGGACGTATGATGTTGTGACGATCAGTGAAACATGGTTGCAGGAGGGCTGTGATTGGAAACTAAATATTCCAGAATTTCGTTGCTTCAGGTGTGATAGAATTGGAGGGACAAGAGGTGGATGTGTTGCATTGCTAGTCAGGGAAGATATTACAGCAGTGCTTTGGCAGGATAGATTGGAGGGCTCATCTAGGGAGGCTATTTGGGTGGAATTGAGAAGTGGGAAAGGTGTAGCAACACTTATAGGGGTGTATTATAGACCGCCAAATGGGGAACGAGAATTGGAAGAGCAAATATGTAAGGAGATAGAAGATATTAGTAGTAAGCACAAGGTAGTGATTGTGGGAGATTTCAACTTTCCACACATAGACTGGGAAACACATTCTGTAAATGGGCTGGGTGGTTTGGAGTTTGTAAAATGTGTGCATGATAGTTTTTTGCAGCAATACATAGAGGTACCTACTAGAGGAGGGGCAGTGCTGGACCTCCTGTTAGGAAATGATATGGGACAGGTGGCGGAGGTATGCGTTGGGGAGCACTTCGGGTCCAGTGATCACAACACCTTTAGTTTCAATGTAATTATGGAGAAGGTCAGAACTGGACCTAGGGTTGAGATTTTTGATTGGAGAAAGGCTAACTTTGATGAGATGCGAGATGATTTAAAAGGAGTGGTCTGGGAGATTTTGTTTTATGGGAAAGATGTAGAAGAGAAATGGTGGACATTTAAAGGGAATCTTTATGTTCCTGTTCGGTTAGAAACATAGAAACATAGAAATTAGGTGCAGGAGTAGGCCATTCGGCCCTTCGAGCCTGCACCGCCATTCAATATGATCATGGCTGATCATCCAAGGATGATCATCCAAGGTTGAAAGGAAACAGTAAAAATTGGAAAGAGCCCTGGTTTTCAAGGGAAATTGGACATCTTGTTCGGAAAAAGAGGGAGATCTACAATAAT
Organism: Amblyraja radiata; assembly: GCF_010909765.2. Classification (NCBI taxonomy): domain Eukaryota; kingdom Metazoa; phylum Chordata; class Chondrichthyes; order Rajiformes; family Rajidae; genus Amblyraja; species Amblyraja radiata. The sequence goes on along the minus strand of NC_045974.1, from coordinate 45,818,993 downwards.
TATAGGCAACATGAAGTAAATGAGGTGCTTGTGGAGTATAAGGAATGTAAAAAGAATCTTAAGAAAGAAATTAGAAAAGCTAAAAGAAGATATGAGGTTGCTTTGGCAAGTAAGGTGAAAGTAAATCCAAAGGGTTTCTACAGCTATATTAATAGCAAAAGGATAACGAGGGGTAAAATTGGTCCATTGGAGAAACAGAGTGGGCAGCTATCTGCAGAGCCAAAAGAGATGGGGGAGATATTGAACAATTTCTTTTCTTCGGTATTCACCAAGGAGAAGGATATTGAATTATGTGAGGTAAGGGAAACGAGTAGAGTAGTTATGGATACTATGAGTTTCAAAGTAAAAGAAGTACTGACACTTTTGAAAAATATAAAAGTGGATAAGTCTCCAGGTCCTGACAGGATATTCCCTAGGACATTGAGGGAAGTTAGTGTAGAAATAGCCGGGGCAATGACAGAAATATTTCAAATGTCATTAGAAACGGGAATAGTCCCCGAGGATTGGCGTACTGCGCATGTTGTTCCATTGTTTAAAAAGGGTTCTAAGAGTAAACCTAGCAATTATAGACCTGTTAGTTTGACTTCAGTGGTGGGCAAATTAATGGAAAAGATACTTAGAGATAATATATATAAGCATCTGGATAAACAGGGTATGATTAGGAACAGTCAACATGGATTTGTGCCTGGAAGGTCATGTTTGACTAATCTTCTTGAATCTTTTGAAGAGGTTACTAGGGAAATTGACAAGGGTAAAGCAGTGGATGTTGTCTATATGGACTTTAGTAAGGCCTTTGACAAGGTTCCTCATGGAAGGTTGGTTAAGAAGGTTAAACTGTTGGGTATAAATGCAGGAATAGCAAGATGGATTCAGCAGTGGTTGAATGGGAGAAGCCAGAGGGTAATGGTGGATGGCTGTTTGTCGGGTTGGAGGCAGGTGACTAGTGGGGTGCCTCAGGGATCTGTGTTGGGACCTTTGTTGTTTGTCATGTACATCAATGATCTGGATGAAGGGGTGGTAAATTGGATTAGTAAGTATGCAGATGATACCAAGATAGGGGGTGTTGTGGATAATGAAGAGGATTTCCAAAGTCTACAGAGTGATTTAGGCCATTTGGAAAAATGGGCTGAAAGATGGCAGATGGAGTTTAATGCTGATAAATGTGAGGTGTTACACCTTGGCAGGACAAATCAAAATAGGACGTACATGATAAATGGTAGGGAATTGAAGAATACAGTTGAACAGAGGGATCTGGGAATAACCGTGCATAGTTCCTTGAAGGTGGAATCTCATATAGATAGGGTGGTAAAGAAAGCTTTTGGCATGCTAGCCTTTATAAATCAGAGCATTGAGTATAGAAGCTGGGATGTAATGTTAAAATTGTACAAGGCATTGGTGAGACCAAATCTGGAGTATGGTGTACAATTTTGGTCGCCCAATTATAGGAAGGATGTCAACAAAATAGAGAGAGTACAGAGGAGATTTACTAGAATGTTGCCTGGGTTTCAACAACTAAGTTACAGAGATAGGTTGAATAAGTTAGGTCTTTATTCTCTGGAGCGCAGAAGGTTAAGGGGGGACTTGATAGAGGTCTTTAAAATGATGAGAGGGATAGACAGAGTTGACGTGATCAAGCTTTTCCCTTTGAGAATAGGGAAGATTCAAACAAGAGGACATGACTTCAGAATTAAGGGACAGAAGTTTACGGGTAACATGAGGGGGAACTTCTTTACTCAGAGAGTGGTAGCGGTGTGGAATGAGCTTCTAGTGGAAGTGGTGGCGGCAGGTTCGTTGGTATCATTTAAAAATAAATTGGATAGGCATATGGATGAGAAGGGAATGGAGGGTTATGGTATGAGTGCAGGCAGGTGGGACTAAGGGAAAACGTTGTTCGGCACGACCTTGTAGGGCCGAGATGGCCTGTTTCCGTGCTGTAATTGTTATATGGTTATATGGTTATTTGGTTTGTAAAATGTGTGCAGGATAATTTTTTGCAGCAATACATAGAGGTACATACTAGAGGAGGGGCAGTGTTGGACCTCCTGTTAGGAAATGAGACGGGACAGGTGGCGAAGGTATGCGTTGGGGAGCACTTCGGGTCCAGTGATCACAATACCATTAGTTTCAATATAATTATGGAGAGGGTCAGAACTGGAACTAGGGTTGAGCCTCAGCGCAGACGGACACGGAGACGGGGATATGGCAGGAAAGGTCGCATCCCCCCGAAGGAAGAGTAAAAAAAAACATGCTACACCCACCCCCCACACATACACAACTAAATAAACCGAAATAAATTGCAAAAACAGGACAAAATAAAACAAAAAACAGAAAAGACAAACGGACTGCAGGCGAGCCGCAGCTGCAAGGCAGCGCCGCCACTCCCACTCTTCCCCCCTCTCTCTCCATCTCCCCTCTCTCACCCCTCCCTCTCTCCCCTCTCTGTCCAGCCTCTATCTCCCCCCTCTCTCTCCCCCTTCTATCTCTCCACTCTCTCTTTCCCCCCAATGCTCAGGGTAGAGACAGGGAGCCTCCCCTTGTGTCTGTTGTGGATCTACATCTCCAGGGCAGGAGGTCAGTGAGAACACTAGAGCGTTCTCCTGAATTGTGTTTGCTACTTTGATTAATTGTGCTGACTTTTCCTTTCAATTATTGTCAGTTGAAGTGTCCTGGGTTTTCAATGGGTTTTTTTTTGGTGCAACTGGAATTGTGCAGTTTCTGTGCTGTATCTCAGAACTTAAAGGGTGTTTCCATTAATGGAGAGTCTTGGACCAGAGGGCACAGTGTCAGTATAAAAGGATGTAGCTTTATTAAAGCGGCGATGCCCTCACCTTAACACAACTAAAATTGAATCTGGCTGATGTAAAATGTAGAAACATGGTACTGCAGATGTTGGTTTTTACCAAAGATAGACAGAGTAACTCTGGGCCGGGCAGCATTCCAGGACAAACAAGAGATTTATGGATGGAACAGAAGAGTTCTTACCCAAACTATCAAATATTTTCCTCCCGGGAAGCTGCCTGACCCGCTGAGTTACTCCAGCACTCCGTGAAACATCACCTATCCATGTACTCCACAGATGCTGCCTGACCCGCTGAGTTACTCCAGCACTCTGCAAAACGTGCTGAGTTACTCCAGCACTCTGTGTCTATCCGTGATACAATGTTGATCAGTGATAATTATTAATGATTGAAGCCCAATGTGGGACAAGGAGGTGGGACAGATGCAGATATAATATAGAATATTGGGCTGAAGGGGCCTGAGGGGCATTTTTAGTGTGAACCCAGTTATTTCAGACAATTTATCTGCTGTGGATTGGAGTGCAAGTCAAACCAGTACTTTGTCCACATATCAGACATGCAGACGGGCCTGAGTGTGGTTGATCACCACACGGTGGGAGTGTTGTCCACAAGTGTTTAAGGATAAGGGGTAAGCTATTTAGAACGGAGACGAGGAAACATTTTCTCACACAGAGAGTTGTGAATCTGTGGACTTCTCTGCCTCAAGCGGCCAGTGGAGGCTGGTTTTCTGGATACTCTCAAGGGGGAGCTAGATAGAGCTCTTAAAGATAGCGGAGTCAGGGTATATGGGCAGTGCCGGATTTAGATGACGAGAGGCCCTAGGCTATTCCACTTGTGAGGCCCCTCCAAATCCCCCACCCCCATGACTAGAGGAAGATGGAAGAGTGTTTTAAATAATTTGAGTAAAGCCAAGGATGATGACGGGTGTTTAAAATTCTGCAATGCTCAATTCCTTCTATAAAGGACATAAAATGTTATTGTTAAATACCGTAGTGATTGAAAAAACCCCATGAATGTTTACCACTGTGAAAAACGTTTGCTATAACTGAACTTTGTAAACATTTTGTGGAATAAGCAGGAATTTCTAGGAAAATAAAATTGTAAGTTTACTGTTATATTATAAAAAAAACAAAAAAACAACAAACAATAACGTGAGCTTAAAAAATGTTATTGCCTGGGAAGTATTAATAAGATGACCATGGCTACCTGACAGTGACAGTGGGACACTTTGATCCCACAGTATGTTGTCATTAAACAGTTGGTTTTTAAATTCATATTAAGAAATAAAGGAACTACAATAATCAAATACACTTTTTTCTAGCCTTCCTCATTGTAAAATCATCCAGAAGGTCATCAAAATATGTTTGTCTCAGTTTGTCTCTCTCAATGCACAAAATGCTCAGTGAGACATTGTGGCCCTTAATTCATTTTTAATTCTTTTGTGTCTTGAAAAAGACCTCTCCTCCGAGCAGTTAGTGACCATTAAGCTCTGAAACAGCCACAAGATTGCTTCCACATTGGGGAAGGCCAATTGAATTGTTTCCTTGTATATTATTTGATAAAGGTCTGTATGAGACCGAGAGTGCTCTTCTGTAGACCTATGGCTTTGTCTCACGTACAAGTGAAAGTGCAAAGGTTCATCAGTAAATATCAGGGAGGTTTTCTTCTGGTTGAATGCTAGTAGTTGGCTGGATAGCTCCACTACACTGAATTCCTTGTATTAGTATCAATGCTGGCACTTGTTGCCTCTTGTCAGTGGCTGATCCAAGAAAGCAGTGATTGGCCTTAACTTCTTTACCGTATCATTTTCAAGTCTCTTTCTCTTGCGCTTGCGAGCACCACTTTCAAATCCTTTACTCAGGCTCAGATTAGAATCTGAAAATAAATAGTAAAATTAATCTTCAACAGTTATTAGAAAGGAAAACATGACGGGAAGTTCTCACAAAATTGGATCCACTTGAGTGAAGAAAAAAAAATTCTGTATGATATTTGGGAAATATTTCTTAAAGAATTGTTCCTTATTGACAATTATATTGTAAAATCTGAATCAAATCTGCTTCCAAAAACTGTTTACAAAACGAGTATGCGTTTTCCTATTGTTAACAAAGATGCTACAAATAATAATAATAATAATAAATACTTTATTGATCCCCTCAGGGAAATTCAGATATCCTGAAGCCCCCAACCAACAAACCCACACATTCAAAACGAACGCAGACAGAAAATACATAAAATACAATGTGGACACTACCTGAGAGCAATAAATAATTAAAAAGACCAATAATTAACAATTTAAAATTAAAAAATGTAAAAATGCATCCCCTCTACACCCTAGCTGTCCGAATTATAAAATCTAATGCCTGCAGGGGTGAAGGATCTCTTGAACCGCTCCGTTCTACAGCTCAGGGAGAGGAGCCGGTTGTTGTTCCGAGTGCTTTTTTGACTCTCCAGAATTACATGGAGGGGATGCCCGGGGTTTTCCAGGATGACCTGCACCTTGCGCCTCATACGCCTCTCAAGCACATCCATCCCAGAGTCCACTCTCCCCTCAAGCACTGAGGTAGCTCGTTTAACCAGTTTGTCCAGCTTCTTGTTTTTTGCACTAATGCTGTTGCCCCAGCAGACAACAGCATAGAAAATAACACTTGCAACCACAATGTTGTAAGACATGTGCAGCATATCATTACGCACATTGAAGGATTTGAGCCTTCTGAGGAAAAAGAGTCTGCTCTGGCCTTTTTTGTAGAGGGCGTCAGAGTTGACAGACCAGTCCAGTTTGTTATCCAGGTGCACTCCAAGGTATTTATATGCCTGCACCACCCCAATGTCAGCTCCTGCAGCGTTGACCGGCTGAAGGGGGAGCTTGGATCTGCCAAAGCTAACCACCATCTCTTTAGTCTTAGCTGTGTTCAGGATGAGACAGTTCTCTTAACTCCAGGCACAGAAGGCACTGGTCAAGTTCCTGTATTCCTCCTCATGCCCGTTCTTTACACATGCCACAATCACTGTGTCATCTGAATATTTCTGTACGTGGCATGTGTCAGACTTATAATTGAAGTCTGCAGTATACAGGGTGAAGAGGAACGGGGCCAGAACCGTTCCCTGTGGGGCTCCAACATTGCACACCACTGTCCCAGAAACACAGTCCCCCAGCTTAACAAACTGTGGTCGACCTGTCAGGTAGTTGCATATCCAGGAGATAAAGGTGGAGTCCACCCCCATCTTCTTAAGCTTGTCATTCAGAATCAGGGGTTGGATGGTGTTGAACACACTTGAGAAGTCGAAGAACATAATCCTCACGTTGCCACCTGGTTCGTCCAAAAAGGAGTAGATCCAGTGCAGCATGTAGAGGACTGTGTCATCCACCCCAAGGTTCTCCTGGCTTACTTTTATTACTAACCTGACATGGCAGCCACAGCACTACACAGTAGGTTTCTATCAGCTCTAGCCCTAGCATTGCTCCTTGCCAACTTCCTAGTTCAAATATCTTTGCACTTTCCTACTTACCCCTGAGTTTTGACTTTTGAAGCCTGCAAGTATCCAAATATGTTACCTGGCTGCACCCGCCATCGCTGCTTACTGGAGCACGTGTGAATGTTTGCCGGATCCCGGTGCCACCAGATTGACATTGATGTGCAGCCGAAATTGGCCGATGAGATAAGGGGCTGGAAAGCTGCGCTTTTAAAACAATTATGTATTACCAGTGCGAGTGTCGAGTTATTGGCTTAAAAGTATTATTCCGAAATGGAGGGCAAGGAAAATTACTGAAGGGTTGTTTAGAGACTACAGTGCGAAGTGACAGCATATGTATGACAGTATCAAAAATATTATACACCTTGGCTGGAGGCCCCTTAGATTTAGAGGCCCTAGCCTTAGGCTAACCAGGTCTGTAGGTAAATCAGGCACTGAATAAACCACAGACACTGTGCAGTCAAGATCCGGTCACCAGTGGGTCAAAGGTAGACAAAAGTGCTGGAGAAACACAGCAGGTGCGGCAGCATCTATGGAACGAAGGAAATAGGCAACGTTTCGGGCCGAAACCCTTCAGACTGATGTAGGGTGGCGGGGGGGGGGGGGGGGGGGGGGGGGGGTGGGGAGAAGAAAGGAGAAAGGAAGAGGAGGAGCCCGAGGGCTGAGGGAGAGCTGATAAGGGGAGGGGACAGCAAGGGCTACCGGAAATTGAAGGTCAATGTTTATGCCGCTAGGGTGCAAACTGCCCAAGCGGAATATGAGGTGCTGCTCCTCCAATTTCCGGTGGTGCTCACTCTGGCCATGGATGAGGCCCAGAACAGAAAGGTCGGATTCAGAATGGGAGGGAGAGTTGAAGTGCTGAGCCACCGGGAGATCAGGTTGGTTAATACGGATCTCCCTGTGTCTGCATTAACCAACCTGTTCTCCCTGTGTCTGCATTAACCAACCTGATTAGCTCCGGGTGCTCCAGTTTCTCTCACACTCTAAAGACGTGTGGGTTTGTGTTCATCGACCACTTTTTGCAATCTCCTTCGATCCTGTGCTTTAGCCGGAATCGCAAGTCTCCGGAAAAATATCCCCATCGTTGTGTCCACAAAACCTCCCAGATTCTCTGGAATAGCAGGGAACCGTAATCAGCTACCTGTCATAAATCAAAACAGTCCCTCTTTTCTGACCTTGGCTAAAGATCTAGAGTGGTGTTGTCAACCTGTTGCCCATGTACTGTAGGGGTTCACTTGCCCTCAGGTTAAGAGAAGGAGAAGTGCAATGAGACCAGGGTGTGCTTCAGTGACATAGAAACATAGAAACATAGAAATTAGGTGCAGGAGTAGGCCATTCGGCCCTTCGAGCCTGCACCGCCATTCAATATGATCATGGCTGATCATCCAACTCAGTATCCCGTACCTGCCTTCTCTCCATACCCTCTGATCCCCTTAGCCACAAGGGCCACATCTAACTCATTCTTAAATTTAGCCAATGACCTGGCCTCAACTATCTTCTGTGGCAGAGAATTCCAGAGATTCACCACTCTCTGTGTGGTGAAGGAGAAGGTAAGGAGAGGGCCGGCAGCGGGAGCAGATGCCGGGGTCCCGAGCCAAGAGTAGATTACTCCAGTGTGGGGCCCAATTGTAAGCACTCAGCGGCCCAGAGCCTCCGAAATGGCCGCTATAAATCAATGAATCAACCTTTGTATTACCAAAGATGTTTGATTTTTACAAGGAAGTTTCCGTAACCAGCTTCTGTCTCCGTACTAGTATCTTTGCTCAGCTATGGTGGAAGCCAGTTACGGAAATGGTTGAGTGGACTATCTTGTTCGCTATAGGATCTTTCCCAGTCAGCGCCGCCAGCGGTGGAACCCAGTGCTGCGCCGCCACTGCTGAAGCTAGAGAACGTGGAGGGAGAGTGAGGCAGCATCAATTACGTGGGCTGAGCCTACGTAATTGACGCTCGCTCATCCTTCACTGGGCTCAAGACACTCCACTCTGTGAGGCAGATGTGATCGCTGCCTCCCCTGGTGCTTTTTCATTGCAGTTTTATGATAAGACGAGACCATAGAAACATAGAAAATAGGTGCAGGAGTAGGCTATTCGGCCCTTCAAGCCTGCACCGCCATTCAATATGATCATGGCTGATCATCCAACTCAGTATCCTGTACCTGCCTTCTCTCCATACCCCCTGATCCCTTTAGCCACAAGGGCCACATCTAACTCCCTCTTAAATATAGCCAATGAACTGGCCTCAACTACCTTCTGTGGCAGAGTTTTCCACAGTTTCACCACTCTCTGTGTAAAAAATGATTTTCTCATCTCCGTCCTAAAATACTTCCCTCTTATCCTTAAACTGTGACCCCTTGTTCTGAACTTTCCCAACATCGGGAATAATTTTCCTGCATCTAGCCTGTCCAACCCCTTAAGAATTTTGTACGTTTCTATAAGATCCCCCCTCAATCTTCTAAATTCTAGCGAGTACAAGCCGAGTCTATCCAGTCTTTCTTCATATGAAAGTCCTGACATCCCAGGAATCAGTCTGGTGAACCTTCTCTGTACTCCCTCTATGGCAAGACCAGCGAGCACAAATGTAATATATTTGTCTGTGAAATAAGTGACCAGGACTATGGAAGGCGAGGACATGTAATGAAGGGGTTTACAAACATTACATTGGTGACAGACATAGAGATGGTAACAGGCACACGCTTATTGCCCACGCTCCATGCAGTTTCTGAGGGATTGTGCTATCAGAGGGGCGGCTCAGCTCGTCACTGCCTCACCTCCCATCTCTCTCTGCATTTGCAGCGGAGCTGCGCAAATTTGGCGACTTTTACTATAAAAAATGTTTAGATTCATATAGAAATTACATTTATAACACAGATCAGTGGAAAGGTATTAATGTTTATATTATTTTATTATTATTTTTCTTTACTTTTCTTAACAACTATTTTCATTGGGAGTATGGCAGGTGAGGCTCTGCCTCCCCTGACCGCACGTCCCTGGTGTGCTTGCACATCAGTCACTGAAAGTAAGCATGCAGGTACAGCAGGCAGTGAAAAATGCCAATGGCATGTTGGCCTTCATTGAGAGAGGATTTGAGGTCAGGAGCAAGGAGATCCTACTGCAGTTGTACAGAGCCTTGGTGAGACTGCACCTGGAGTATTGTGTGCAGTTTTGGTCTCCTAATTTGAGCAAGGGCATTATTGTTATTGAGGGAGTTGATTCACCGGGTTAATTGCCAGGATGCCGAAACTGATGTGTGATGAAAGAATGGGTCGATTAGGCTTGTATTCGCTGGAATTTAGAAGGATGAATGGAAATCTTATGGAAACATATAAAATTCTTAGATGATTGGACAGGTTAGATGCAGCAAATTGTTCCCGATGTTGGGGGGGTCCAGACCAGGTTTCACAGTTTAAGAATAAGGGTTAGGCCATTTAGGACTGAGATGAGGAAAAACCTTTTCACCTAGAGAGTTGTGAATCTGTGGAATTCTCTGCCACAGAAGGCAGTGGAGGCCAATTCACTGGACATTTCAAGAGAGAGTTAGATTTAGCTCTTAGGGCTAAGGGAGTCAAGGGATATGGGGAAAAAGCCAAAAGGGTACTGATTTTGGATGATCAGACATGATCATATTGAATGGCGGTGCTTGCTCGAAGGGCCGAATGGCCTACACCTGCACCTATTTTCTATGTTTCTATGTACCCAAGAGAAGAAACATACTGTCTCCGAACCACCCTCTTGATCGCCCGATCAGCATCTCCTATCCACTGTTTAAGAGGTGGAGGGGGGGGGGAGGGGGGGGGTGGGTCAGTCTTTGCCTCTCTTCCATTGACCATCTACACCAGTGATTCCCAACCTGGGGCCATATAGGGCCATGGCAAATTTCAGGGGGGCCACAGAAACATTTGGGGATTTAGGGGGCCACAGGTTCAATGAAGGGGCCACTTTTTTTCTGCTAATAATGCCAAGGGGGACCACAGAAAAATTAAAGAGCCCAAGTGGGCCATGAACTAAAAAAGGTTGGGAACCACTGATACACCACGCTGCGTCAGCAAGGACACCATCATAATCAAGAACCAGTCTCACCCCAGTCACTCCCTCGTCTCCCCCTCTCCCATCAGGCAGGAGATAAAGAAGTTTGAAAACGCACACCTCCAGATTCATGAAATTTCTTGCCGGCTGTTATCAGGCAACTGAACCATCCTCTCAACAGCTAGAGAGCAGTCCTGACCTCACATTTACCTAATTGGAGACCTTTGAACTAACCTTAATTGGACTTTAAATAGACACAAAGTGCTGGAGTAACTCGGTGGGTCAGGCAGCATCTCTAAAGAAAAAGGAAGGATGGTGTTTCGGCTCGGAACCCTTCTTCAGTCAAGTGTCTTGATCTGAAACGTCACCCATCCTATTTCTACAGAGAAGCTGCCTGACTCGCCGAGTTACTCCTGCACTCTGTATCTATCTTTGGTGTAAACCAGCATCAGCTTTGTTTCTACATTTAATCAGACTCAAACAGACAAACAAAAGTTGGGAGTTAGACTTGGCATCTTGTTCGGCACAGATATTGTGATCCCAGGGGCCTGTTAACTTGCTGTACTGTGTTCTAATCTGTGTAATTGTTTGTGATTCATGTTGCAATACAATTATATTCTACACTCTGTATCTTCCCCTTTACTCTGCCGATGGTACTTGAGTTTGACATGATTATATTTATGTATCTGATTGGACAGCATGCAAAACAATGCTTTTCACTAAACTAGGTGCATGTGACAATAATAAACTCACACCTTAAAATGGCAGAAGGGGGGATGAAATGCCATCAACCTGCAATATTAAATCAGTTTTTACCTCCACTGTTTTTATTCTGGTGGTGTGGGGCTAGAGCAGCAGTGGTGTTTGTGCTTGAAGTTATTGGTGATTGTTGCAGCAAGGGGTGGACCTGGTGCAGGGACTTCAAGCCTAATCATCAATCTGCCTGGTCGCAACTAAATCCACAGAGAAAGGCAAGTACATTCTTGAGCTGTAATGAGCGAAGCCCCCAGCACATGGTGGCGCTGATCCGCAGATCATCAGGCAGTGAGTTGCTCTGTCCCTGGTCACTGGGATCACTTCTGGGGTAGAGGTGGCATGTACAATAGAGACGGGTTACACCTTAACTGTAGGGGGACCAACGTTCTGGCAGGCAGGTTTGCTAGTGCTGTACGTATGGTTTAAACTAAATAGTGGGGGGAGGGATTGACAAATTGCGAGTATAAATATGGCGTTAAAAGGAAAACGAGTACAGGAAAAGTTACAAAAGACTCTTGAAGTAATGGGAAGACGAGTTTGAGAAGGGATAACAGAGTAAGGTCGTGGCCAATAGTGACCGCTGTTGGAGGGGAGGTGAATACCGGTCAAAGTGTTGTTTATGAATGCGGAAATAGAAGAAATAAAGTGAACGAGCTTGAGGCTCAGTTAGAAATTGGCAAGTATGATGTGGGAATTACAGAGACATGGCTGCAAGAGGACCAGCGCTGGGAACTGAATATTCAAGGGAATACATCCTATCGAAAAGACAGACAGGTGGGCAGAGGGGGTGGGGTAGCTCTGTTGGTCAGGAGATTGATCCCTGGGATGGTGTAGGTTCACGAGATTGATCACTGGGATTGTGGGACTGTAATATGAGGAAAGATTGAAAAGACTAGGCTTGTATTCACTGGAGTTTAGAAGGATGAGGGGGTATCTTATAGAAACATATAAAATTATAAAAGGACTGGACAAGCTAGATGCAGGAAAAATGTTCCCAATGTTGGGCGAGTCCAGAACCAGGGGCTATAGTCTTAGAATAAATGGGAGGTCATTTAAGACTGAGGTGAGAAATAAACTTTTTCACCCAGAGAGTTGTGAATTTATGGAATTCCCTGCCACAGAGGGCAGTGGAGGCCAAGTCACTGGATGGATTTAAGAGAGTTAGATAGAGCTCTGGGGGCTAGTGGAGTCAAGGGATATGGGGAGAAGATAGGCACGGGGAGAAGACAGGCACGGGCTATTGATAGGGAACGATCAGCCATGATCACAATGAATGGCGGTGCTGGCTCGAAAGGCCGAATGGCCTCCTCCTGCACCTGTTTTCTATCTTTTTATAAATGAAATTCAGTCTCTTGCAAGGGGTGAGATAGAATTAGGAGATGCAGAGTCAGCATGGATAGAACTGCGGAATTGTAAGGGTAAAAATACCCTAATGGGACTAATCTACAGGCCCCCAAATAGTAGCCTGGATATAGCGTGTAGGATGAATCGAGTTAAAATTGGCATGTAGTAAAGGTAATGCTACAGTTGTTATGGGAGATTTCAACATGTAGGTAGACTGGGAAAATCAGGTTGGTACTGGACCCCAAGAAAGGGAGTTTGTGGAGTGCCTCCGTGATGGATTCTTAGATCAGCTTGTATTGGAGCCAACTATGGAGAAGGCAATTCTGGATTTAGTGTTGTGTAATGAACCGGATTTGATAAGGGAACATGAGGTTAAGGAGCCATTTGGAGGTAGTGACCATAATATGATAAGTTTTAATCTACAATTGGAGAGGGAGAAGAGTAGATCGGAGGTGTCAGTATCAATGTTGAGTAAAGGGGACTATCGAGCCATGCGGGAGGAGCTGGCCAAAGTTGACTGGAAAGATATCCTAGCAGGGAGAAAAGATGAGGTATGAAGGTAAGCTAGCCAAGAATATAAAGGAGGATAGTAACAACATATTTAGGTATGTGAAGTGGACAAAATTAGTTAAGACCAAAGTTGGACCCTTGAAGACTGAAAATGGTGAATTTATAATGGGGAACAAGGAAACGGCAGATGAGCTGAAACTGTACTTTGGATCCATCTTCACCAAGGAGGACACAAACAATCTTCCTGATCTACTGGTGGCCAGAGGATCTGGGGTGATGGATGAGCTTTTTAAGAAAGGCGGGAGAGACAAAATGGGGAACCAGTTAGCCCGACATCGGTGGTGGGAAAGATGCTGGATTCAATTATAAAAGATGAAATAGCGGCACATTTGAAAAGCAGTAACAGGATCTGCCCGAGTCAGCATGGATTTACGAAGGGGAAATCATGCTTGACTAATCTTCTCGAATTTATTGAGGACGTAACCTGGAAAATGGACTCGGGGAGAGCCAGTGGATGTAGTGTACCTGGACTTTCAGAAAGCATTTGATAAGGTCCCACATAAGAGATTTGTGGGCAAAATTAGGGCACATGGTATTGGTGGTAGAGTGCTGACATGGATAGAAAATTGGTTGGCAGACAGGAAACAAAGAGTAGGGATTAATGGGTCCATTTCAGAATTGCAGGCAGTGATTTGTGTGGTACCGCAAGGCTCAGTGCTGGGACCGCAGGTCACAATATATATTAATGATTTTGATGAAGGGATTCAGATGAGTATAGAAGTTGGGATGTAATGTTAAAATTGTACAAGGCATTGGTGATGCCAATTCTGGTGTATGGTGTACAATTTTGGTCGCCTAATTATAGGAAGGATGTCAACAAAATAGAGAGAGTACAGAGGAGATTTACTAGAATGTTGCCTGGGTTTCAGCAACTAAGTTACAGGGAAAGGTTGAACAAGTTAGGGCTTTATTCTTCGGAGCGCAGAAGGTTCAGGGGGGACTTGATAGAGGTCTTTAAGAGGGATAAACAGAGTTGACGTGGATAAGCTTTTCCCATTGAGAGTAGGGAAGATTCAAACAAGAGGACATGACTTGAGATTAAAGGGACAGAAGTTTAGGGGTAATACGAGGGGGAACTACTTTACTCAGAGAGTGGTAGCTGGGTGGAATTAGCTTCCAGTGGAAGTGGTGGAGGCAGGTTCGATTTTATCATTTAAAAATAAATTGGATAGGTATATGGACGGGAAAGGAATGGAGGGTTTTGGTCTGAGTGCAGGTAGATGGGACATGGGGAGAATACGTGTTCCGCACGGACTTGAAGGGCCGAGATGGCCTGTTTCCGTGCTGTCATTGTTATATGGTTATATGGTTATATATGGTTATATGATTCCAAGTAACATTAGCAAATTTGCAGATGACACAAAGCTGGGTGGCAGTGTGAAACATAGAAACATAGAAAATAGGTGCAGGAGTAGGCCATTCGGCCCTTCGAGCCTGCACCGCCATTCAATATGATCATGGCTGATCATCCAACTCAGTATCCCGTACCTGCCTTCTCTCCATACCCCCTGATCCATTCAGCCACAAGGGCCACATTTAACTCCCTCTTAAATATAGCCAATGAAATGGCCTCAACTACCTTCTGTGGCAGAGAGTTCCAGAGATTCACCAATCTCTCTGTGAAAAATGTTTTTCTCATCTCGGTCCTAAAGGATTTCCCCTCTATCCTTAAGCTGTGACCTCTTGTCCTGGATTTCCCCAACATCGGGAACAATCCAACCCCTTAGGAATTTTGTAAGTTTCTATAAGATCCCCTCTCAATCTCCTAAATTCTAGCGAGTACAAGCCGAGGCTATTCAGTCTTTCCTCATATGAAAGTCCTGACATCCCAGGAATCAGTCTGGTGAACCTTCTCTGCACTCCCTCTAGGGCAATAATGTCCTTCCTCAGATTTGGAGACCAAAACTGTACGCAATACTCCAGGTGTTGGTCTCACCAAGGCCCTGTACAACTGCAGTAGAACCTCCCTGCTCCTATACAGAAATCATTTTGCTATGAATGCTAACATACCATTCGCTTTCTTCACTGCCTGCTGCACCTGCATGCCTACTTTCAATGACTGGTGTACCATGACACCCAGGTCTCGTTGCATCTCTCCTTTTCCTAATCGGCCACCATTTAGATAATAGTCTACTTTCCTGTTTTTGCCACCAAAGTGGATAACCTTACATTTATCCACATTATACTGCATCTGCTACGCATTAGCCCACTCACCCAGCCTATCCAAGTCACCTTGCAGCCTCCTAGCATCCTCCTCACAGCTAACACTGCCCCCCAGCTTAGTGTCATCCACAAACTTGGACATGTTGCATTCAATTCCCTCGTCCAAATCATTAATATATATTGTAAATAGCTGGGGTCCCAGCACTGAGCCTTGCGATACCCCACTAGTCACTGCCTGCCATTCTGAAAAGGACCCGTTTACTCCTACTCTTTGCTTCCTGTTTGCCAACCAGTTCTCTATCCACATCAATACTGAACCCCCAATACCGTGTGCTTTAAGTTTGTATACTAATCTCTTATGTGGGACCTTGTCGAAAGCCTTCTGAAAGTCCAGATATAACACATCCAATGGTTCTCCCTTATCCACTCTACTAGTTACATCCTTGAAAAATTCTATAAGATTCGTCAGACATGATTTACCTTTCGTAAATCCATGCTGACTTTGTCCAATGATTTCACCACTTTCCAAATGTGCTGCTATCCCATCTTTAATAACTGACTCTAGCAGTTTCCCCACTACCGATGTTAGACTAACTGCCCCGTTTTCTCTCTCCCTCCCTTTTTAAAAATTGGGGTTACATTAGCTTCCCTCCAATCCTCAGGAACTACTCCAGAATCTAAAGAGTTTATCACTAATGTATCCACTATTTCTGGAGCTACTCCCTTAAGTACTCTGGGATGCATCCTATATAACCATATAACATATAACAATTACAGCACGGAAACAGGCCATCTCGGCCCTACAAGTCCGTGCCGAACAACTTTTTTCCCTTAGTCCCACCTGCCTGCACTCATACCATAACCCTCCATTCCCTTCTCATCCATATGCCTATCCAATTTATTTTTAAATGATACCAACGAACCTGCCGCCACCACTTCCACTGGAAGCTCATTCCACACCGCTACCACTCTCTGAGTAAAGAAGTTCCCCCTCATGTTACCCCTAAACTTCCGTCCCTTAATTCTGAAGTCATCCTATCTGGGCCTGGGGATTTATCGGCCTTTAATCCATTCAATTTACCTAACACCACTTCCCGGCTAACCTGGATTTCACTCAGTTCCTCCATCTCATTTGACCCGCGGTCCCCTGCTATTTCCGGCAGATTATTTATGTCGTCCTTAGTGAAGACGGAACCAAAGTAGTTATTCAATTGGTCTGCCATGTCCTTGTTCCCCATGATAAATTCACCTGTTTCTGACTGCAAGGGACCTAAATTTGTTTTAACTAATCTCTTTCTCTTCACATATCTATAAAAACCATTGCAGTCAGTTTTTATGTTCCCTGCCAGTTTTATTTCATAAACTATATTCCCTTTCCTAATTAAGCCCTTTGTCCTCCTCTGCTGGTCTCTGAATTTCTCCCAGTCCTCTGGTAGGCTGCTTTTTCTGGCTAATTTGTACGCTTCATCTTTTGCTTTGATACTATCCCTGATTTCCCTTGTTATCCACGGATGCACTACCTTCCCTGTTTTATTATTTTGCCAAACTGGGATGAACAATTGTTGTCGTTCATCCATGCAGTTTTTAAATGCCTTCCATTGCATATCCACCGTCAACCCTTTAAGAATTAATGGCCAATTCACGTCTCATACCCTCAAAATTACCTTTCTTTAAGTTCAGAACCATTGTTTCTGAATTAACCATGGCACTCTCCATCCTAATGAAGAACTCAACCATATTATGGTCACTCTTGCCCAAGGGGCCACGCACAACAAGACTGCTAACTAACCGTTCCTCATTACTCAATACCCAGTCTACAATAGCCTGCTCTCTCGTTGGTTTCTCTACATGTTGTTTTAGAAAACTATCCCGCATACATTCCAGGAAATCCTCTTCCTCAGCACCCCTGCCAATTTGATTACCCCAATCTATATGTAGATTGAAGTCACACATTATAACTGTTTTACCTTTGTTGCACGCATTTCTAATTTCCTGTTTGATGCCCTCCGCAACTCCATTACTAATGTTAGATGGCCTGTACACAACTCCCACTAGCGTTTTCTGCCCATTAGTGTTTCGCAGCTCTACCCATATCAATTCCACATCCTCCAAGCTAATGTCATTCCTTTCTATTGCGTTAATCTCCTCTAACCAGCAACGCTACCCCACCTCCTTTTCCTTTCTGTCTATCACTCCTGAATATTGAATATCCCCGGATGTTCAGCTCCCAGCCTTTGTCACCCTGGAGCCATGTCTCCGTGATCCCAACTATATCATAATCATTAATATCTATCTGTGAGGAGGATGCTGTGAGAATGCAGGGTGACTTGGACAGGTTGGGTGAGTGGGCAGATGCATGGCAGATGCATTTTAATGTGGATAAATGTGAGGTTTCCACTTCGGTAGCAAAAACAGGAAGGCAGGTTATTATTTAAATGGTGTCAAGTTGGGAAAAGGGGAAGTACAACGGGATCTGTGGGTCCTTGTTCATCAGTCAATGAAAGTAAGCATGCAGGTACAGCAGACCGTGAAGAAAGCGAATTACATGTTGGCCTTTATACAAGAGGAGTTGAGTATAGGAGCAAAGAGGTCCTTCTGCAGTACAGGGCCCTAGTGAGACCACACTTGGAGTATTGTGTGCAGTTTTGGTCTCCAAATTTGAGGAAGTACATTCTTGCTATTCAGGGAGTGCAGCGTAGGTTCACAAGGTTAATTCCCGGGATGGCGGGACTGTCACATGCTGAGAGAATAGAGTGGCTGGGTTTGTATACTCTGGAGGTTACAAGGATGAGAGGATATCTTATTGAAACATATAAGATTATTAAGGGTTTTGACACACTAGAGGCAGAAAACATGTTCCCGATGTTGGGGGACTCCAGAACCAGGGACCACAGTTTAAGAGTAAGGGGCAAGCCATTTAGAACGGAGAGTATTTTCTGAATACTTTCAAGAGAGAGGTAGTTAGGTCTCTTAAAGATAGCGGAGTCAGGGGATATGGGGTGAAGGCAGGAACGGGGTACTGATTGTGGATGATCAGCCATGATCACATTAAATGGCTCGAAGGGCCGAATGGCCTACTCCTGCACCAAGTGTCTATTGTCTCTCTGTCCCACGGGGGAATGGTTTAACACTGAACATGTAACACCGTACATCACGCATCATCAGCGACACCAAGCATAGACACATGCGACAGTTATGCACGCTGAACATTTGTGCTCGGTACGCCAAGGCCGGTTGGATTTCAGTCTAATGAAAGATCCCGACGCAAACATCGCCTATCCATGTTCTCCAGAGATGCTGCCTGACCCGTTGAGTTACTCCAGCACCTTGTGTCTTTTTCTGCAGGATCTCCTGGATGCTAACCATTGCCACTCCCCTGCCATTCCACACAGACCTTTCTGACCCGGGCCTCCTCCATTACCAGAGTGAGGTCACTCACAAACTGGAGGAACAGCACCTCATATTCCTCTTGAGTAGCTTACAACTCAGAGTATGAACAGAGAATTCTTCAATTTCTCCTAACATTAAAACTGCCCGGCCTTCCCTGTGTTCCACCTCGATACATACCAATTTTTCCTCTCTCCCTCCCCTCCCACCTATATTCCTTCCACTAGTTGCACTTTATACCCATCTTCTCTCCTTATCTCACACTTTTTTGCCCTTTCATCTGTTGTTTGTCCAACCATCTGTCTATCAATTCATTCACCTTCATTCACCTTCATTCACCTATTACCTGCCGTGCTTTGTCCTAACCCTCCTCTCCTCCAGCTTTCTTCCCAGCTCACACACAATCTATATGTAGAAGGGTCCTGACCTGAAATGTCACCCATCTATGTTGCCAGAGATGCTGCCTGACCCGCTGAGTTACTCCAGCACTTTGTGACTCGTTATGTAAAGCAGCATCTGCAGTTCTCCATCACTTTTATTGTCTATTATTGGTAAATACAAAAGTTCAGAGCAAGGAACACAAGACACTTTCAGTTCAATGGTTGTTCCAGACTGTGATACAGACACATTGGAAGTTGCAGCTTGTTTATGGGATCTGAGTCTGTCAGGACTAGAGTAGTTGTCTTCACCGATCAGTCCGGAGCAGGTGGGGGCTGAAGTGGGAAGTAGCAGCAGCATTGAGCCTGGGTCTGGGCAGCAGATTCCCCACACAGTGGTGGATCAGGGTATCAGTCGACTCCTCCTGCAGAACTGCCTGAAACAGGAAACACAGATGAGCTCCATCAGATGTACTCACGCCAACATTCCCCCTTGCAGGGGGGAGAGCACAGTGCCGGACCACTGCAGTGTTGTGTGACAACATGGAGATGATGCACACGTCCCCACTCTGAGCCCTCCCACCACATCCCTTGTGCTCAGTCACACCGCCACCCATGGACATTAACAAGGTCACACTGACGTAAATGCAACCCTGGTCTCCAGTCCAGTGGGACAGAGTGGAAAGTGCAGGAGTTATGTTAACCTTGTCACCAGCCCTGGTCAGAACACACATGTTGCTGGCAACTATGGTGTTAGAGAAGGAGTACATCAGGTTCGGTCGAGTCTGATATTAAAGTCATCAAATGTGGACATTTAATGACATACTAAATTGGACAGAAGATTTATTGATTGATTGCTCAGCATCCGGGCAGTGCTGGCAAGGGCAAATCGGATAACAAGACAAGGAGTGACAGGAGAAAGTAGTAGGAAGCATGAAATATAATTGACTTATGATTTACAAATGTTCATTGTTTAAAGGAATTAAAAGCCAAATGGAACAGTGGGACACATGGACAATTCTAGAGTTGAAGATGGATTCAAAGGAAACACAACTTTGGTAAAAATAATAGTAACCTGGGGAATGCAAAGGGTTTGGGAACCCAACAAGTGACGACCAGGAATTGCCAGTATGTGTGGCTTTACTGGGAGCACAAAACCTTGTGGGGAAGTGAGTGGTTAGGACACAGATACATTAATGGTGAAAAGCAGTAAACAGCAGATGCTGAAGTCATATACTTACCTGGCAGTAAGAGTGTGATCAAAAGGGCATTTCTTCCAGGATGAGATACTTGAGTAAAGGAGACGAACAGCTCTAACGTCGTTCCGGGACAAGGGTCGTGGATTACGGATCGAAATTGGAAGTCACGTTGGTGAGGAGGAGTCGGTCGGCTGCGTGCTTAGAGGTGGATCCCTGCTGGTTGGGTAACACCTCATCCAGTCACAATGGCAGCAGCAACTGGAGCGGGAGTACAGGGTGTCGGCAATACCCTGCAAGTCAGTGTGAAGGACCTCAGCAAGGGGACTCCCTTCTCACAAGACCTGTTCGTGAGGAAGGTCTTGCTGGAGGCCTGCAAATTCGAGGTCAAGGACATCTTCTGCCTCCAGAACTTCCCGGGTAATGGATACTTTGATGTTACCTTCCAGAGTCCGACGGGATGGCAGAAGTTGATGGAAGACTCCTGGGAGAAGGGGAATGAAGCTCCGTTGTCGCTGCTGAAGGTGCAGCCGCTCTTCATCCCCCCCCCCCCCCCCCCACCCAGAAGGAAAGGATGATCACGGTACACATGTTCAACCCACATGTGCCCATAGTGGATGTCCTCACCTTCCTTGCTTGTTATGTCGAGGGAGCAGGCAACTGTGTGGACATAAAGGACCTGTTCGGGATCTAGACGAGCAAGCGGTAAATAAAGGTGAAGCTGAGGGTGGACAAGAACGGAGCCATCATCCACCCTCCCTCGGTGTTCGCTATCAGAGGGAACCAAGGGTACATGAGGTACGCGGGGCAGCCCAGACTGTGCAGGAAATGCAACAAGCCTGGGCATGTGGCGGCCCAATGCAATGCAGTTGTCTGCAAGAACTGCAAGCTGGTGGGCCACGAGATAAAAGTCTGCCAAGTCAGCAAGAACTGCAATCTGCGGAGAGGCAAGCTACCTCTATAGAGCCTGCCTTAGAAAGGCCTGCACCTACACAGGAAACAAGAGGGGCTGTTGACAGCACCCCCGGGGTGGGCGAGATGCCTCCCACCACTGCCAAGGCCCCAGCAGAAAGGGAGCCCCACCATCTCGAGCCCCCAACTCCAGACAGAGACCTCCAGCCCCCTGTCCAGGAGGGAGAGTCGATTGAAGAGTGGAAACAGCAGGAGGAATGGCATGTGGTAAACAGGAAGAAACTCCGGTGGGTTCTGCCATATAACAATATAACCATATAACAATTACAGCACGGAAACAGGCCATCTCGACCCTTCTAGTCCGTGCCAAACACGTAGTCTCTCCTAGTCCCATATACCTGCGCTCAGACCATAACCCTCCATTCCTTTCCCGTCCATATAACTATCCAATTTATTTTTAAATGATAAAAACGAACCTGCCTCCACCACCTTCACTGGAAGCTCATTCCACACAGCCACCACTCTCTGAGTAAAGAAGTTCCCCCTCATGTTACCCCTAAACTTCTGTCCCTTAATTCTCAAGTCATGTCCCCTTGTTTGAAACTTCCCTACTCTCAGTGGGAAAAGCTTATCCACGTCAACTCTGTCTATCCCTATCATCATTTTAAAGACCTCTATGAAGTCCCCCCCCTTAACCTTCTGCGCTCCAAAGAATAAAGCCCTAACTTGTTCAACCTTTCTCTGTAACTTAGTTGCTGAAACCCAGGCAACATTCTAGTAAATCTCCTCTGTACTCTCTCTATTTTGTTGACATCCTTCCTATAATTAGGCGACCAAAATTGTACCCTATACTCCAGAATTGGCCTCACCAATGCCTTGTACAATTTTAACATTACATCCCAACTTCTATACTCAATGCTCTGATTTATAAAGGCCAGCACACCAAAAGCTTTCTTTACCACCCTATCTACATGAGATTCCACTTTCAGGGAACTGTGCACAGTTATTCCCAGATCCCTCTGTTCACCTGCATTCTTCAACTCCCTACCATTTACCATGTACGTCCTATTTTGATTTGTCCTGCCAAGATGTAGCACCTCACACTTATCAGCATTAAACTCCATCTGCCATCTTTCAGTCCACTCTTCCAACTGGCATAAATCTCTCTGTAGACTTTGAAAATCTACTTCATTATCCACAACCCCACCTATCTTAGTATCATCTGCATACTTACTAATCCAATTTACCACACCATCATCCAGATCATTGATGTACATGACAAACAACAGTGGACCCAACACAGATCCCTGTGGCACCCCACCAGTCACTGGCCTCCAACCTGACAAACAACCATCCACCATTACTCTCTGGCATCTCCCATTCAGCCACTGTTGAATCCATCTTGCTACTCCACCATTAATACCCAACCATTGAACCTTCTTAACCAACCTTCCATGAGGAACCTTGTCAAAGGCCTTACTGAAGTCCATATATATAACATCCACTGCTTTACCCTCATCAAAGAGCCAAGGCCGGAAGGGACGGGAAAGTCCAAGAAAATAGTTATTTCCCAGACCGACGCCAGCAACCTCTCCTCGCCGGAGGATGAGGCGACATCGAGGACCCAACAATGGAGGTAGAGGAAGAAAACGGGTGAGGAAAAAGGAAAGGTCACGCCTATTGTCCCACAGCTCCGGGCAACTGGGAGCAGTGCAACGGCCAATGGGCCTCAGCTCTGGGAGACGGGAGCATGGAATCGGCCACTGTACCCCAGCTACAGGAGACGGAGAGGGCGGTGCGCCCACAAGGGGGTGGAACAAGGAGGGTCCCCCCAATGACAACTCCTGTTACGCCAGAGGAGACCCCCCTCCTTGAGGATTCCGGCACCCAGTACCTGCGCCCTGAAACGGTGCTGCAATTCACCAAAGCGGTGGGCATGTGGGGACAAGATGAGTCAGTGACTCCAAAGGACAATGGAGCTAAAACTGTCATCATTAAACGTGTGCAGTGTGAAGAACACTGTGCGATATGTTAATGCCTTGCAGTACCTGGCCAAGGTCAAGGCAGATGTTACTTTTCTCCAGGAGTGCGGGTTGCCACAGCTCCGCTGCTATTGGAGGTGGTCGCGATGGTGGCCCCACGGACTGTCGGTGTGGTCAGGGGCCAATGACTGTCGTGCTTCCGGCCTGGGGAGCTTGCTGCGGGGAGGGAACTTCGCCATCACTGAGGTCAGAGAGGTGGTTGGGGGACATCTCCTGGTGGTGGATGTTATGTACCGTGATTCTCCGCTCCGGCTGATTAATGTGTATGCCTCACCCGTGCAGAGCGAGCGGCTGGCCGTTCTCCAGCAGCTCCCAGTGCTGTTGGCCAGGTCCCGACTGCTCGTTCTGGCCGGTGACTTCAACTGCATCATCGATGCGACCGGGCGACCACAGACTGGACAGCATGTCTAAGTACCTGATGGAGACGGTAAAAGACGTAAAGCTGCACGACGCCTTCAGCGACCCTGCAGGTGGGTCCCAGTCGTGGTTCACCTGGTCGAGATCGGACGGTTCAGCCCGGTCCCAGATAGACTTCGTCTTCACGTTGAAGGCCATCACGGTGAGACACACCGACCTCACGCCGGTGTTCTTCTCTGACCACTGCCTTCTTCAGGCTTCCTGTCACCTACAGGAGGACCGGAAGGCCGGCAGAGGGACGTGGAAGTTTAATGTGAAGCTGTTGACCCCAGAGAACATTGAGGAGCTAAGGAAGTACTACGCACGTTGGAGAACGGTGATGCCCCTCTTTGACTCCCCAACACACTGGTGGGAAGCAACCAAGGAGAACATCAAGAGGTTCTTCATATTTAAAGGGGTTCAGAGAGCAAGACAGAGTCAGAGCGAATTGTGCCAACTCCAGACAAATTTGCAGCAACTGCTCCTTCTGCAGTCGAGAGGGGTGGATGTGAGGGAGGAACTTAGAGAGGTGAAGGACCAGCAAACTCGGCTCTTTACCTCTGAATCCTTCAAGATCATCTTCCGATCCAGGGTCCGCCATATGGAGCAAGATGAGATGTGCTCACGTTTCTTGCTGAGAATCTGCAGATCCTTTTACACGGATTTGTATGACAGAAAGGCCACAGACAGCACCGCCTCCCAGAACTTCCTGTCCTCTATCACGGAGGTCTTGGAGGACAGCAAGCGGGAGAGTCTGGACCAACCACTGACCCTAGAGGAACTGACTGGCTCCATCCGCTCCTTTGACTCGAGTAAAACACCCGGAAGCGATGGCTTACCGGCCGAGTTGTATTCGGCTCTGTGGGACTGGGTGGGCCAAGACCTGCTGGAAGTGTACAACGACATGCTTCTAGCCGGCAGCATGTCAGACTCCATGAGGAAGGGCAGCATCACCCTAATCTACAAGCAGAAGGGGGAGATGAAGGATATAAAGAATGGGAGACCCATAACATTGTTGAATGTAGATTACAAGATCCTGTCTAAGGCCATCGCCAACCGGGTCAAGTCTGCTCTGGGACAGATGATCCAAACCTGTGCTGTACCTGGCAGGAAATTCGCAGACAGCCTAGTGCTGCTGAGAGCTATACCATCGCCTACGTGCAGGACAGATGGGTGGATGCCTGCCTAGTCAGCTTGGACCAGGAGAAGGCCTTCGACAGGATATCGCACACGTACATGAGGGATTTTCTCTCCAAAATGGGCTTTGGGGAGGAATCTGAAATTGGATCCAACTGCTCTACACCGATATCTGTAGTGCAGTCCAAATCAATGGGTGGGAATCAGACAGTTTCCCTGTAAGGTCTGGAATCAGGCAGGGTTGCCCTCTCTCCCCTGTCTTGTTTGTCTGCTGTATTGAACCTTTTGCCAAGTCCATCAGGAAGGATGCGAGCATAAGAGGAGTGACATTGCCAGGCAGTGGGTGCATTCAAGTCAAAACCTCCCTGTACATGAACGATGTCGCCGTCTTCTGCTCGGATCCATGGTCGGTTCGCAGATTGATCAGCATCTGCGACCAGTTTGAGTCGGCCACGGGAGCCAGGGTGAACCGCAGGAAGAGCGAGGCCATGCTCTTTGGCAACTGGCCCGACCGATCTTCCGTCCCCTTCACCAACAAGCCTCACTTCTTGAAGGTGCTGGGGATCTGGTTCGGGGGGGCTGAGTCGAGTAACAAGAATTGGCTGGAGCAGATGGTCAAGGTGGGGAAGAAGCTGGAGCTGTGGAGGTAACGCTCCCTCTCCATAACCGGGAAAAATGTGGTCATCAGGTGTGAGGTGCTCTGGGGGCTGCTGTACTTGGCGCAAGTGTGGCCTGTCCCTCTCTCCTACGCCACAGGGATCACCCAGACCATCTTCCAGTTCATCTGGGGGTCAAGGATTGACTGGGTACGATGGGCCACAATGTACGTCAGCAGACAACGGGGGTAAAAGCGTGCCCAACGTCGCCCTCACCCTGATGGCCACCTTTGTGTGTGGCTGCATCAGGCAGAGTGGAGAGCCAAGGCACGTGGGCACCAAGTGTCACTACCTGCTGAGGTTCTACCTGTCCCTGGTGTTGCGAAGGATGGGCCTGGCGCAGATGCCACGCAATGTGCCAGTCAGTTGGACATTGCCGCCCCATCTGTCATCTGTGGAAAGGTTCTTCCAGACCAACACCTTTGACCACATGCCCATTGGGCAGTGGTCAGCACGGAATGTCCTGCAGGCACTGCAGGGAAAGGACTCGATGGATCCAGTGGTGTGGTTTCCAAAGCAGACTGCCCAGCTTGTCTGGCAAAATGCCTCATCGCCAGAACTCACCAACAAACACCAAGACCTGGCTTGGCTGGCGGTGAGGGGAGCCCTCCCAGTCAGATCCTTCATGCACCGTCGGAACCTAACTACAAGCACACGCTGCCCTCGGGACGGCTGCTATGGAGCGGATACGATTGCCTACCTCTTTGCAGAGTGTGGATTTGCAAAAAGAGTCTGGAGAGGTATGCAAGGGTCCCTGGAATGCTTTATCCCGAACAGCTCCGTCACAGAGGACTATGTGATTTACGGACTGTTCCCAGGGACACATTCAGAGACTGACATCGGGTGCCGCTGGAAGGACATGAACTCGGTGAAAGACGCTCTTTGGTCTGCCCGAGCGTTGTTCACCACCCAGCAGAGCGAGATGTCCGTCAGGGAATGTTGACGAATGGCTCGCTGCAGACTGCAGGAGTACGTGCTGAGGGACGCACTGAAGCTCGGTGCAGCCAACGCCAAGGCTCGGTGGAGGAGGACCACAGTCCAGTGTCCTTCCGCTGCTGGACATGGGGGCACGGTATGGTGGAGACGCCCCTCAAAACAAGGGAATGTATCCCACGCCAGGGGGCCACATGAGTGGCATGGGTGGGGGACAGACTTGAGAAATGTATAGACTGTATTGAACAATTTGTAGAGCCTCCAAAAATGGCGGATTAATTTTTTCGCACGGTTCATGTATGTATATATTTATTATTTGAATAAAGTCTATTATGAAATTTAAAACAATAATTTTTGATTGTGTCATTGGAGTTTTCAGCAAAGATTCTATAGGATCCTATTGGATCTCCCCCTTCTCCCTCCACTTCTCTGTCCTCTCCCTTCTTTCCCCTTCTCTCCCTCCCGCCACTCTCTCTAAAGGACTTACAGTGCTCTGTGGCAGCCGTTTACCTTCCTCTTCATCGCGCAGACAACGGTCCTCCGGTGTCCCTGGCCCCCACCTTCGCGATGTGTTTGTGTGTGTGTGTGTGCGTGTGAGTGCGGTCGGTAGCAAAGATCCTCTCGGATCTTTGGTCAGTAGATGCAGCTCACGCTTCGGTCGAGGCTTTCCAGGTGAGTGACCAAAACATCTGGCGACTCATGAAAACCTTGGGTGGGGCGCAAGGGGCGCAACCAGAGATTTCCGTTCAGGGTTCCTAAGTGGGACAGGGGAGGGATGGGACGTGGCCAGCTTGGAGGAGTAAGGGGAATGGGAGGTAGCCAGCTTGGAGGATTAACGAATGGGGGTACTCACCTAGGGGGGTACCAGATGGGATGTAGCCAGCTTGGGTGATAAGGTATGGAGGTGGCCAGTCTGGGGGGTAATGAGAGATAGGAGATCGCCAGCTTGGGGGACAAAGGAATGGGAGGTAGGCAACTTGGGGGAGTAAGGAAAATCAGACGACAACAGCTTGGGGGAGTAAGGAGAATCGGAGGTCGCCAGCTTAGGGGACAAAGGAATGGGAGGTAGGCAACTTGGGGGAGTAAGGAAAATCAGACGACAACAGCTTGGGGGAGTAAGGAGAATCGGAGGTCGCCAGCTTAGGGGAGTAAGGAATGAGAGGTAGGCAGCTTGGGGGTGTAAGGGGAATGGGAGGTAGGCAGCTTGGGGTAGTAAGGAATGGGAGGTAAGGGAACTTGGGGGAGCAAGGGGAATTGGAGGTAGCCAGCCTGGGGGTGTAAGTTTATTGTTCTGCACATCGACCGGGAGGTGATGACATCGCCCGTTCACATGCAGCCGCCAGAACAAACAGTGTACATACAGTGTTCAAAAGGGAACTGCAGATGCTGGAATATAGAAGGTACACAAAATTGCTGGAGGAACTCAGCGGGTGCAGCAGCATCTATGGAGCGAAGGAAATAGGCGACGTTTCGGGCCGAAACCCTTCTTCAGACTGTAGAAGGGTTTCGGCCCGAAACGTCGCCTATTTCCTTCGCTCCATAGATGCTGCTGCACCCGCTGAGTTCCTCCAGCAATTTTGTGTACCTTTTAGTGTACATACAGTGATGACAAACGCAATAAATGTAATATCCAGTGCAGAACAGTGCAATATTGTGTTGCAGAAAGCCCGAGGTAGCACGGACGCGAGGGGCCGAAGGGCCCGTCTCCGTGCAGATCGATCGCCGTCGCTGTCCGTGTGGAGTTTGCACGCTTCCCCCTCCGTGGTGGACCGGACGCGGGTCCGGGCAGGGGAGACGAGCTCAGTCTTGCAAGCCTCAATCCAAGCTCAGCCTTCCTCCCGCGCTTCGTAGCCCCGACGTGTCGAGTGCTGCTGCCTTCCTCCATGGACAACTGAGGGGAAAAACACAGAAGAAACCTCTTCCAACCCCCCGAATCCCTCAGGGAATGCCCCTGTCCTGTCTTTGAAATCAAGCTGTCACAATTGTGCACGATCACTCAGCATTATCCTTTTTTAAAACATATACTAGACCAAGTAGGACACGTTGTGTCCCATCCCCTCAACACGCGGTTGTGGCATCACACACACACGCGGACAGGGGGGTGACAGACAAGGGGGGAGAGAGGGAGGGAAAGAGGGAGGAGAGAAGAGAGGAGGGGGAGAGAGAGGAGGGGAAGAGAGGATGCGGGAGAGGATGGGCTTGGGAGAGGAGGAGGGGGAGAGAAGATGGGGACGTGAGAAGATGGTAAAGAGGAGGGGGGTAGAGGTAGGGTGGGAGAGGATCGCACCTCCAGACTCAGGAACAGCTTCATCCCCAGAGCTATAGCTGCTCTGAACCGGCCATGCTGAATGCCCCCCATGAACTGGCTACCTCGGATGGTCACGTCGCACATCGACCCGGCACAGACCTATTTGCACTTTAGACTGTTTTACTATTTTACTGTTCTTTTCTATTGTTGATTGATGATGCATGTGAACCAATCACACATAACCCAGCATCACTAACTCCACTCCACTATAACACATACTAACACTCGTTCCCGGCACTGCCAGTTTGAGCAGCTAGGATGCACTGACAACCTGTTGTCCTCAACGCTGTAAATTTTAGTGCTAATTAAAGATGTGTTTAAATCATACACGGTGTCTGGTAATCTTTACATGGTGTCAGAAGTGGGATACGAACCCACGCCTCCAGTCGGAGACCAGAAATTTTGCCCACTCCATCCCATGAAGACCGTCGAGGATGTTGCGGCAAAGGTCGGAATGGCCACCCTATTTTCTGTCCTCGGTGCAAAGAACTCTTTCTGGCAGATACCGCTGGACAAGAAGTCATCAAACCTCACCACATTTGCCACCCCATTCGGCAGATATAAGTTTCTGAGAATGCCATTCGGAATCAACTCCGCCAGTGAAGTCTTCCAGAAACTATGTAGCAATTATTCGAGGACCTACCTTGTGCTATAATTGTCGACGATATCCTCGTGCATGGCAAAGACACAGCGGAACACGATCACAATCTCAGGCCCATCTTGGAGCACGCTGGCAAGATCAACCGCAAGCTCAATCCTGACAAGTGCAAGTTCATGGTTCCAGAGGTCTCCTACGTCGGCCAAATCTTCACTCCTGATGGACTCAAACCCGATCCGAAGAAAGCTACTGCCATCACAGAAATGCCTGCCCCTACAGACGTGACAGGCCTGCAACGTTTTCTGGGCATGGTAAACTATCTAGGAAAGTTCATACCGAACCTCAGTGAATTAAGCTCCACACTGCGGCAGCTACCAAAAAGGACACTGCATGGTCATGGTTCCCGCAACATTAGGCTGCCTTTGATGTTTTAAAATCCAAACTGACCAGTGCAACCGACCCTGACTTTTTTCGACGTGAAACGTCCGGTGACGATCACCTGCGATGCCTCGAAATTCGGGCTCGGCGCAGCCTGCTTGCAACCATCTGATGATGGCACCTGTCACGTATGCCTCTCGCACCATGACCGACACGGAGCAGCACTACGCGCAAATCGAAAAGGAACTGCTGGCTGTCGTCTTTGCCTGCTCCAAATTCCACGACTCCGTCCTTGGCAACACTTTCACGGTCGAGACGAACCACCAACCGCTGGTAACAATCCTGAACAAGCTCCTCCATGCCGCGCCAACTCGCTTGCAGCGCAAGAAAGCAAATGGTATGTTAGCATTCATAAGAAAGCAAATGGTATGTTAGCATTCATATGAAAGCAAATGGTATGTTAGCACTCATAGCAAAACGATTTGAGTATAAGAGCAGGGGGGTTCTACTGCAGTTGTACAGGGTCTTGGTGAGACCACACCTGGAGTATTGCGTACAGTTTTGGTCTCCTAATCTGAGGAAATACATTCTTGCCATAGAACGAGTACAGAGAAGGTTCCCCAGACTGATTCCTGGGATGGCACGACTTTCATATGAAGAAAGACTGGATAGACTCGGCTTGTACACGCTAGAATTCAGAAGATTGATGGGGGATCTTATAGAAACTTACAAAATTCTTAAGAGGTTGGACAGGCTCGATGCAGGAAGATTATTCCCGATGTTGGGGAAGTCCAGAACTAGGGGTCACAGTTTAAGGATAAGAGGGAAGTCATTTAGGACCGAGATGAGAAAATCATTTTTTACACAGAGTGGTGAATCTGTGGAATTCTCTGCCACAGAAGGTAGTTGAGGCCAGTTCATTGACTATATTTAAGATGGAGTTAGATGTGGCCCTTGTGGCTAAACGGATCAGGGGGTATGGAGAGAAGGCAGGGATGGGACACTGAGTTGGATGATCAGCCATGATCATATCGAATGGCTGTGTGGCTCGAAGGGCCGAATGGCCTACTTCTGCACCTATCTTCTATGTTTCTATGTTTCTATGCTGCAGCTGCAGCGGTACGACTTCACCATTACCTACAAAAAGGGTAAGGACATGCATGTCGCTGACACTCTCTCTCGTGCACCTCGGGCATCTTGCGAACAACACTCCCATGAACAGGAAGATTTCACGGTCCTCGGTGTCGACCTCGTCTCCAGTAAGCAACTGCGCACCCTGGCCGCGCACACTGCCACTGACTAAACACTTCAAACCCTCTCCTCCATCATCAAAACAGGCTGGCCTGACAAACAATCCGACACGCCGACAGAGGTACAGCCGTTCTTCTTGGTACGTGATGATCTGGTGGTTCAGGATGGTGTTGTGGTTAAGGATCACAAGGTGGTGATACCCTCATCGCTACGAGACGAATACTTCAAAGAGGCAAACAGCTGTTGAAGGAGTGCAGCGTATGTTCAACAGGTTAATTCCCGGGAAGGCGGGACTGACATATGCTGAGTGACTTCGGGCAGAGCCATAGTGACTCCATTGTCCGAGGAGCGGACTGGATGGTCTGTTGCCTCCCTGGTGCCAGGGTTCAAGTTATCACAAACCGAATTCAGAACATCCTCGAGAGAGAAGAACTGTCTCCAGTAGTTGTGCACATAGGCACGTGGCACAAACGACATCAGAAAGAAGAGGAAGGAGGTTCTCCAACATGATTTCAGAGAGTTGGGAAGAAGACTGAAATGCCGGACTTCTAGGGTGGATATCTCTGGATTGTATTCACTGGAGTTTAGAAGGATGAGGGGGAATCTTATAGAAACATATAAAATTGTGATAACGTCTTCTCCCCATAACATTATAATGGGACTGGACAAGCTAGATGCAGGAAACATTTTCCCAATGTTGGGCGAGTCCAGAACCAGGGACCACAATCTTAGAATAAAGGGGAGGTCATTTAAGACTGAGGTGAGAAAAAACGTTTTCACCCAGAGAGTTGTGAATTTATGGAATTCCCTGCCACAGAGGGCAGTGGAGGCCAAGTCACTGGATGGATTTAAGAGAGAGTTAGATAGAGATCTAGGGATTAGGGAGTCAAGGGATATGGGGAGAAGGCAGGGACGGGTTATTGATTGGGGACGATCAGCCATGATCACAATGAATGGCGGTGCTGGCTCGAAGGGCCGAATGGCCTCCTACTGCACCTATTGTCTATGTTTCTATGTTTCTAAGTCTGCAAAATAGTACAGCACAGGAACAGATGCTTCGGTCTACAGTGTTTGTGCTCAACATCATATTCGGTTAAGCCATATTCCTCTACCAGCACGTAATACACTCCAATCCGCGTGCATGTCTAAAAGGCTCTAAACTATCACTCTCGAATCTGCTTCGTCAAACCGCGTGCAGCGCGTTCCAGGCTCCCAACAGGTCAAGTGTACAATACATGCCGGCACTTCTCATTTTTTGTTCTGTCCTCACCTTCAACCAGAAACTAGAGTCCTTGCGATTTCTATCCTGGGAATGGTTTCTGATCGTAAACCTATCTATGTTTCTCGTTATTTTGTTTCTACGTTCTCCACGTGACGGCCTGGGTTTTCTCCGGCTGCTCAGGTTTCCTTCCACATTGCAAAGATGTACATGTTTGTAAGTTATTTGGATAATAGGTAAAATTGCAAATTGTCCCAAATATGTAGGATAGTGATAGTATACGCTGATCGATGGCCGACTCGGTCTCTGTGGGCGGAATGGCCTGTTTCCGCTCTATATCTCCGAAGTCCAAATTCTAAAGAGGGGAGATATGAAAAGGGAGATGTTTTAGGGTAATGTATTAATATGAATGGAGGGATAGAAGGTGGTGGGTGTCTGGGACGCGCTGCCAGATGAAGTAATCGAGGTAGGTTAAAAAAACAGCATTTAAAATAGATAGAATATTCACCCAGAGTGTTGTGAATCTGTGGAATTCTCTGCTACATAAGGCAGTGGAGGTCGATTCACTGGATGTATTCAGGAGAGAGTAGATTTAGCTCTTCGGACTAACGGAATCAAGGGATATGGGGAGAAAGCAGGAATGGGATACTGATTTTGGATGATCAGCCATGATCATATTGAATGGCGGTGCTGGCTCGAAAGGCCGAATGGTAAATGGTAGGGAATTGAAGAATGCAGGTGAACCGAGGGATCTGGGAATAACTGTGCACAGTTCCCTGAAAGTGGAATCTCATGTAGATAGGGTGGTAAAGAAAGCTTTTGGTGTGCTGGCCTTTATAAATCAGAGCATTGAGTATAGAAATTGGGATGTAATGTTAAAATTGTACAAGGCATTGGTGAGGCCAATTCTGGAGTATGGGGTACAATTTTGGTCGCCTAATTATAGGAAGGATGTCAACAAAATAGAGAGAGTACAGAGGAGATTTACTAGAATGTTGCCTGGGTTTCAGCAACTAAGTTACAGAGAAAGGTTGAACAAGTTAGGGCTTTATTCTTTGGAGCGCAGAAGGTTAAGGGGGGACTTGATAGAGGTCTTTAAAATGATGAGAGGGATAGACAGAGTTGACGTGGATAAGCTTTCCCCACTGAGAGTAGGGAAGTTTCAAACAAGGGGACATGACTTGAGAATTAAGGGACAGAAGTTTAGGGGTATGAGTGGGAACTTCTTTACTCAGAGAGTGGTAGCTGTGGGAATGAGCTTCCAGTGAAGGTGGTGGAGGGAGGTTTGTTTTTATCATTTAAAAATAAATTGGATAGTTATATGGACGGGAAAGGAATGGAGGGTTATGGTCTGAGCGCAGGTATATGGGACT
Organism: Amblyraja radiata; assembly: GCF_010909765.2. Classification (NCBI taxonomy): domain Eukaryota; kingdom Metazoa; phylum Chordata; class Chondrichthyes; order Rajiformes; family Rajidae; genus Amblyraja; species Amblyraja radiata. The sequence continues at coordinate 45,785,706 of NC_045974.1, read as the reverse complement.
AGGGGAGAATACGTGTTCGGCACGGACTAGAAGGGTCGAGGTGGCCTGTTTTCGTGCTGTAATTGTTATATGGTTATATGGTTATTATATATGGCCTACTCCTGCACCTATTTTCTATGTTTCTATCTTGCCACGATTTGAGCCATCCGACAACAGGGATCTGTTTGCGGGTACGAGGTATCAGTTTTACCTCGTTTGATGATATCAGATGTTTCTCTCAATGCCATTTTGTGGAAAAAAGTGAGAGCAAACTTTTCAATGGGTAACGCACCATCTACCAGCAACATTGGTTTAGCTTCATCAATAACCCTGCAAATATTTAACAGCTGGTTAGAAACTGAGCATTAGCTGTTTTTTTGAGTTGTACTATAAAAACATACATTGTTTCAGTCAAAAGCATGTCTTACCTCCTCTTGCGACCAGCATGTTCCTGAAATAAATAATTCACAAATCTAAATGGACTGAGATGGATTATGATTCCGACGGCGGATATTTCACCAAATTGCGACAAAAAACCCTCTGATAATTCCCATTTCCCAACTTTGCCGCTCTCACACAGACAGAAAGTGGATATTGCCGAAGGAATGTCGATGCGAATAACTGCGAGTATGCAACTTACGAGTAAGACCGGGCAGGCCGTGGGATTTTATCTGGAGAAGATGTCAGATATAATAGGATGGAATATTTTAAGGGCAGCGGTGGATTTAAATTGATGGGGGTTGGAAATATTATCACTACTTGTGGGGAAAAGAAAGATAAATCCTGGAATGTATGATGGCCTTTAATAAATTCCACAAGAAATGTAGTAAAGAGAACGTGGAACTCACAGGGTGGCCTGAAGGCAATACTGCAGATAAATTTAAGTTGAAGTGGAATAAATACGTGAATGTTAAGAATAAATTCCTGGAATTTAGGGCATTATTGTCGGATGTGGTGAGTAGATGGAACAGACGGAACATTGACCCAGAACTGGTAAATGCAGCATTTATTTCAGGAATTTAGCCCACCATTTTGTGACGGTGCACTTTCACTTCGCCAAACTGTAGTGTAACCCCTCACCTTCAGAAATATCACGCCGTCCTTGAGGTCTATCTGTTCCTGTAACTTTGAGAGTTCTTCCTGAATGGAATTTAAACTCTCTTGAATCTCTTGAAGATTTTTCTCCATTGTTTTTACAATCTTCGCCTCTTCTTCCCGGATATCTCCGACTGCTCTTTCTCAGTGAGAATCTGGTGCAGGTCAGCGAACTGGGATGTGGTCTGTGACTGAAGGTTGTGTGACGCTTCCTGTCAGATGAAAGATGAGAATCAATATATTGTGTCATTCTGCTGTGTTTCCTCATGACGGGGAAGGTGACATTTGGCTCATTAATGTCGAGTTCTGGAGTGCAGAAATATGCCATTCGGACCAACATGCACATGCTGGGCTCTGTACGTATATCTACATTAATCCCATTTACATGTATTCAATCCGTAGTTTTTATTACCTTGGCAATTCAAGAGATCGTCTTGATAATTCTGAAATATTTGGAGAAATTAACGTACAATCACCTCATTTCCATTTCCCCAGTACAATTCCCTGCAACCTATTCCATTTTGCGTGTCCATTAACCCTCCGTGGACAGAACCAGGTCACCTAGCAGACAGCAGCACCACTTAGAATGATAGATTTCATAGAGTCATACAGCAAGGGGTGTTAGATACCGACCAAGACGCCCCATCTGCGCTGTTTCCACTTGTCCGCATTTGGCCCAGACAGTTCCAAAACATTTCTCTCCACGAATCTGTTCGAATCTATATTGCTAAAAGTCTGATGTTCACCGTTTTTGGCCCACTGTGGTGCGATTTCCGAGAGAACGCCGCCACCTACGGCAGTCATTTTTGGACAACTCGCTCAGAGACCCCCTCCACCTTCCTGGACCAGAGAATTTTACCCATCGATGAAAAATCAGAGAGATATTAATGTTTTTTTTTAAATCCACATTCTCTCTGCTGGCGGCAGGGGGGAGGGACTATAAAACCCGGAAGTGTCGTGCCTCAGTCAGTTTCTGCCAGACTCAGGAAGTGAGAGGGTCACGGCTCTCTGAGCTGCGAATAACACTGAACGACCGTCTACTCCACGGTGAGTCCCCTCGATGCGGCTGTAAAGTGGCTGCAGCCCAATTGTTTGCCGCGCCTTCTTAAAAAAGTTTGTGTTCACAAAATTAATTTTGGTTGTCAGGTGTGGCTGCAGACCAATTGTTTCCCTCGCCTTTTTTTTAAAGTTTGTGTTCACAAAATGAATTTTGGTTGTCAGGTGGCTGCATCCCAATTGTTTTCCTCGCCTTGGCTTTTAAAATCGTTGCATCAGTTGGCTGCCAGCCCAAGAATCCTTTCGGCCCACAATATCTATACTAGCCCTCTGGAAACCAGTACCTTCGGCCCGCAACACCCATACTAGCTCACTAGCGCAACAGACCGCCCCCCCCCCCCCCCACTGGCGAGCAATATTGGAATTGGTGGAGAGGTGGAATATTGCGTTGGTGACCGTGTGATGCTGGGACCCAACGGTAAAATACTGACCTCTAACGTATCATTCCATTTCATGATATTATACACCTGCCACAGACCATTCTTCAGACTGCTGTGCTCCAGGGAGTAAAGTCCTTGGCTGCTCAACCGCTCCCAAGATCTCGGGTCCTCGACTACTGAGCTCTATAGAGGTGCCCACTTATTACACGCGTCACAGGGATCAAATCTACACAAAATAGTTACATGGATAGTACAAAGCCTCACCAGAACAACAGAAATCTTCTCTTTCTGTTCCTGCTCCATTTGCTCGATCTCTGATTTCTTTTTTGTCAGAGATTCAAAGGAAGATTTCACCTGTTCCTGGAGTTGGGTTTCAGATCAGAGAAGAAAAATGTCAGAAAGTAAACAAAACATGACACAATGATGTGATCAATATCGGTTTGCTTTTACCTTGTAGATTTCAACAGCTTCTTCTATCGGTATGAAGCTGTGAGACTTGTGTTCCCGCGCATCTCGACAGATCAGACAAATCACTTTCATGTGTTTCACAAAACAGCTTCAGTTCTTCCTGATGTTTCTCGCAGTGATGTTCACTTTTCTTCTCTTTGAGATTCAGGCTCAGCGTTCGAGCTTTCTCAGACAGTCTAATCAAGGCCCGATTTACTTTGAGGGTGCGGTCCACAAACGCCTCTCTACATTCCGGGCAGGAGTTTCTCGCTTCCCTGTCCCAACTCTGTGTGACAGAGGAGCGGCAGAAGTTGTGCCCGCACTCCAGTGACACTGGATCGGTGAAGAAATCCAGGCAGATGGGACAAACTACCTCCTCGTTTAAACTCTCGACTTGGTATTTCGAAGCCATTTTAAATCCGCCACTTTCTGGTTCAAAGGTACACAAAGGTAATTTTTGTGTACCTTCGATTTCCCAGCACCTGCAGTTCCTTCTTGAACACTGCCTGGTTCAAAATGTTTTCGCTGACGTGGAGCTGCTGAATATGGGCGGTCACGTGACCGCCATGGTGGCGCAGCGGCAGAGTTGCTGCCTTGCAGCCAATGCAGCGCATCATAGACCCGGGTTCGATGTTGACGACGGGTGCTGTCTCCCCGTGATCCCCGTGATGTGCGTGGGTTTTCTCAGAGATCGGTTTCCACCCACATTCAAATTTTTGGTAAATGTAAAAACTTGGCTTGGTAAATGTAAAGAATGTCCCTAGTTGGTGTAGGGTAGTGTTAATGTGTGTGCGATCAACGATCCCCGCATATTAACGGTAGACAAACGTGCTGGAGAAACTCAGCGGATGCGGTAGCATCTATAGATGGAATAGGTGACGGGTCGAGACCCTTCGTCAGGCTGAATATTAACGCTATCCTACACCATCGAGTGGCAATTGTACAAATACACCAAGCCAATTAACCTACATACTGCACATCTTTGGAGTGTGGGAGGAACCCGAAGATCTCGGAGAAAACCCACGCCATCTCGGAGAAAACGTACAAATCCGTCAGTCGGGACCGAACCCGGGTCTCTGGCGCTGCAAGCGCTGCAAGGCAGCAACTCTACCGCTGCGCCACCGTGGAATCAGTGAGAGCGGTACACGGAACACTCAGATTTCCTCCCACTCCTGCAGGTCATTCTTGCCGCTAATGCTTCCGAGACCTGGCGAACCAAGGCGTCTAGATAGTGCGATGCAGATCTAAAATCACATATTACAATCAACCCACACTCTTAATACTCTACTCCCATCTCAACATTTCTCACTTTAACTATGATCGGACTTTGCTGGTTTAACCCTGCACTAAACGTCATTCCATCATCGAGTATCTGTCCAATGTAAGTGGCTCGATTGTAATCATGTATTGTCTTTCTGCTGACTGGATAGCACGCAACAAACGTATTTCACTGTACCTCGAAACACGTGATCATAAACTAAACTGAAAAGCCTTATTCCCCTTAGATAGGCACAACATGCTGGAGACCGTCTCTACCCGAACTGTCACCCATTCCTTCTCTGCAGAGATGCTGCCTGTCCCGCTGAATTACTCCAGCATTTTGAGATACCCCTGCCTCTTCTGACCGCACGTCCCTGGCGGAGTGATGCTCTATCTAGAAAATTTCAACGTATTACATCCAGATCCGGATGGTGGTGTAACGGGACCTGGTGGTGTCTGGGCCGGCGGCGGGGGCCAGTGTTGGGACCCGGGGCCTGCAGGTGGTCGAGTCGTCCAGTGTAGGTGGCAGGATCGGCCTTGAGTCGGGCGAGTTTAAGGTCTTTGGTGGAGTCCAAGTGGGCCAGGACTCGTTTATTGAAAGCGCGGATCTGCCGTTAGCTGTAGTAGAGTTGGGGCCCGTTGCAGGTTCGTTTTCTTCGGAACGGATCTTTGGAAGAATGGGTTCAAACCGAATTCCCCTTTCCAGGTGGGAGCCCGTTGTGCTCAGGCTCTGCCTGTCTCTCTGTAGGATACGTAGATCGCTCCTTGTTTCAGTCGCCGCCAGACCCCTCCCTCAACTCTCTCTCAGGTACATCATGTCTGTATCGAAGCTGCTTCCTGCTCTCGTTCACCGCTTTAACGCTTAATCTCCCTCACTGCCAGTCTCCAACCAGCTCCCACTCGACTCTTCCCTTCGCTTTCTCGCCGTCTCTGTTACATTTACACGATGTCCTTGCATTTCTTTTAGGAGTCCCCAAAGTGCTTTACAGGCGTAAATCGATTTGAAGTGCAGCCACGAATGGCAACTGAAATGCAGGAATGAATTTGCAGACAGAAACATTCACAGAGTTTAGAAGCAAGTTACACTGTCCAAATGTATTTAGTTTTATTTCAATTGCAGTATAGAAGCACCAGGCACATAATTCGAAAATAATAATCTTTCTATTCGGTTCTCGTGAATGTTACCGGTCGTGCGATTTGTCCAAATTCAACCAGAGGGTGTTACCCAGAATACAACATCAGGAAATAGTCACAATGTGCTGGAGTAACTCAGCGGGACAGGCAGCATCTCTGGACAGAAGGAGTGGGTGATGTTTTGGGTCGAGACCCTTCTTCAGACTGAGACCCTTCTTCAGACTGAGAGATATAGACGGTGATATAATGAGATGTAGAAAAAAATGTGTGAAAGTGTCCGAAGAAGGGTCTCGACTCGACCCATACTTTCTCCAGTGATGCTGAGTTACTCCAGCACATTGTGACTATTTCCTGATGTTGTACTCAGAGGGTCATACAATATCCTTTAAATAATCCCCGCAAACATAGATTGCCCCGAAGACTGCTACATGAGAGACAGGTGCACTGTTGTGGAATAACATAAGAGCGGAGGGAGGTCTCCGTCCATCCTGATCCCGGACTGTGAACGGAGATGAGGGCGGCGGGCTCCACTGTCCAACAGGTGCAACGCCTCCTCAGGTTACACCCGAGACTTCCTTAGCGCCGGGGCCCGTCTCTTTCTATCCTGCCTTAGTCTTTCTCGTCCATGGTCAGGCAAGTTTAATGTACAATCTACCTGTCCCTCGTGTGAGATGAGTTGGAAGCGGCCAGGACATCTTCACACTGAACACTTGCAGCCAAATAGCATTCACTGCCCGGGACGGCAGCGGGCGCAGTGACACGGTACTGTAGAAACATAGAAAATAGGTGCAGGAGTAGGCCATTCGGCCCTTCGAGCCTGCACCGCCATTCAATATTATCATGGCTGATCATCCAACTCAGTATCCTGTACATGCCTTCTCTCCATACCCCTTGATCCCTTTAGCCACAAGGCCCACATCTACTCCCTCTTAAATATAGCCAATGAACTAGCCTCAACTACCATCTGTGGCAGAGAATTCCACAGATTCACCACTCTCTGTGAAAAATGTTTTTCTCATCTCGGTCCTAAAAGATTTCCCCCTTATCCTTAAACTGTGACCCCCTTGTTCTGGACTTCCCCAACATCAGGAACAATCTTCCTGGATCTAGCCTGTCCAACCCCTTAAGAATTTTGTAAGTTTCTATAAGATCCCCCCTCAATCTTCTAAATGTTAGCAAGTACAAGCCGAGTCTATCCAGTCTTTCTTCATATGAAAGTACTGACATCCCAGGAATCAGTCTGGTGAACCTTCTCTTTACTCCCTCTATGGCAAGAATGTCTTTCCTCAGATTTGGAGACCAAAACTGTACGCAATACTCCAGGTGTGGTCTCACCAAGACCCTGTACAACTGCAGTAGAACCTCCCTACTCCTATACTGAAATCCTTTTGCTATGGATGCTAACATACCATTCGCTTTCTTCACTGCCTGCTGCACCTGCATGCCCACTTTCAATGACTGCTGTACCATGACACCCAGGTCTCGTTGCATCTCCCCTGTTCCTAATCGGCCACCATTCAGATAAAAGTCTATTTTCCTGTTTTTGCCACCAAAATGGATAACCTCACATTTATCCACATTATACTGCATTTGCCCACTCACCCAGCCTATCCAAGTCACCTTGCAGCCTCCTAGCATCCTCCTCACAGCTAACATTGCCCCCTGGCTTCGTGTCATCCGCAAACTTTGAGATGTTGCATTCAATTCCCTCGTACAAATCATTAATATATATTGTAAATAGCTGCGGTCCCAGCACTGAGCCTTGCGGTACCCCACTAGTCACTGCCTGCCATTGTGAAAATGACCCGTTTACTCCTACTCTTTGCTTCCTGTCTGCCAGCCAGTTCTCTACCCACTTGTAGGGGTTGCGCTTAATTTAGTTTATAGATACAGTGCGCAAACAGGCCCGTCGGCCCACCGGGTCCGCTCCGACCAGCGATCCCCGCACATTAAAACTATCCTACACCAACACGGGACATTTTTTACACTTAGAATGCTAATTGTTTACATTTACCAAGTCTCTGAAGAACCGAAGATCTCGGAGAAAATCCGCGCAGATCACGGAGAGAACGTACAAACTCCGTACAGACAGCACCCGTAGTCAGGATCAAACCCGGGTCTCTGGGGCGCTCCATTCGTTGTAAGGCAGCAACTCTTCCACTGCGCCACCGTGACGGCCACGTGATCGCGCATATTCAGCAGCTCCACGTCATTGAAAACATTTTGAACCAGGAAATGGCTGCGAAAGACCAGGTCGAGAGTTGGACCGAGGAGGTAATTTGTCCCATCTGCCTGGATTTCTTCACCGATCCGGTTATACTGGAGTGTGGGCACAACTTCTGCAGCTCATGTATCACACAGAGTTGGGACAGGGAGGCGAGAAACTCCTGCCCGGAATGTAGAGAGGAGTTTGTGGACCGCACCCTCAAAGTAAATCGGGCCTTGATTAGACTGTCTGAGAAAGCTCGAACACTGAGCCTGAATCTCAAAGAGAAGAAAAGTAAACATCACTGCGAGAAACATCAGGAAGAACTGAAGTTGTTTTGTGAAGCGGACAAGAAGCTGATCTGTGTGATTTGTGCAGCTGGGCGGGAACACAAGACTCACAGCTTCATGCTGATAGATGAAGCAATTGAATACTACACGGTAAATCCAAATCGATTTTGATCACATCATTGTGTAATCTATTCTTTATTGTCTGTCATTTTTATTCTCTTATCTCAACCCCAACTCCAGGACCAGGTGAAATCTTTTTTCGAATCTCTCACAGTAAATAAATCAGAGATCGGGCAAATGGAACAGAAACAGAAACAGAGCATTTCTGGAGTTCAGGTGAGGCTTTGTACCATCGATTTAATTATTTTGTGTAGATTTGATCCCTGTGATGCGGGTAATAATGGGCATTTTATAGGGTGATTTCACGAAAGGTCACTGGAGCGTAGATCCGCATCCACGTGACCGAAAATTTTAACTGGGGGACAAGCGTCACTTCCGGTACATGTTAGTGAATGGGAAAACACGCACTTTCACACCCGTTATAAACATCGAAACCGGCCCGTTTTTGAGCTGCAATTAACTGTACCAATCGGGGTGACCGTGAGGCACAGCTACCTAAATTTACAGTTAAAAAAAAAGATAGAAACTAAGGTAAATTCAAGAGGGAGCTGAAGGTGTAAATACAGCGGAAGTTGTTATCGGACATTTGCCGTGGAGATTTAAAGATCGAAAATATCGGAAATTATCGCGTTTGCTCGCTGAATTTCATCAAAAGTAAGGCATTATTGACTTTTTATCTTTATTCATTTGTTATATGAAAAGTATTAAAAGTTAAAAATCCGTCAGTAAAATTGCAAAATCGCCCATGGTTCTCAGGTGGGTTTTAACATGCAAAATGAAAACGCGTCTGAAGCTCCATTTACCATTTAAATAATCGTAAACTATCAATGCGTTTTGAAATAAATTTTACTGAGATGCAAGCTAAGGAATGGGATAATTGTCCGCTGTTTGTTGGACAAAAGCAGGACATTTTATTATTTGCCAAAATACATTTCTCAATATTTCTTGTTTAAAGCCTGCACAATCACCCAAACTACTTATTTATCATCTAATAACAGACAAGCCTGCAGCATGGAATGATGTAAACAATCCTGATTGGGCACCCACTGTGAGCAGGATAGACAATGTGCACAAGAACGCCATGCACGTGCAACAAGAAGAGAGTATTAAAGCAGATTTGGTTGCAGCTCAAGCATCTATAGCTCTGCAAGTTGATGGCGTTCTTGTGCACATTGTCTATCCTGCTCACAGTGGGTGCCCAATCAGGATTGTTGACATCATTCCATGCTGCAGGCTTGTCTGTTATTAGATGATAAATAAATAAATAAGTAGTTTGGGTGATTGTGCAGGCTTTAAACAAGAAACATTGAGAAATGTATTTTGGCAAATAATAAAATGTCCTGCTTTTGTCCAACAAACAGCTGACACTTATCCCATTCCTTAGCTTGCATCTCAGTAAAATTTATTTCAAAACGCATTGATAGTTTACGATTATTTAAATGGTAAATGGAGCTTCAGAAGCGTTTTCATTTTGCATGTTAAAACCCACCTGAGAACCATGGGCGATTTTGCAATTTTACTGACGGATTTTTAACTTTTAATACTTTTCATATAACAAATGAATAAAGATAAAAAGTCAATAATGCCTTACTTTTGATGAAATGCAGCGAGCAAACGCGATAATTCCCGATATTTTCGATCTTTAAATCTCCACGGCAAATGTCCGATAACAACTTCCGCTGTATTTACACCTCCAGCTCCCTCTTGAATTTACCTTAGTTTCTATCTTTTTTTTGGACTGTAAATTTAGGTAGCTGTTCCTCACGGTCATCCCGACTGGTACAGTTAATTGCAGCTCAAAAACGGGCCGTTTTCGATGTTTTTAACGGGTGTGAAAGTGCGTGTTTACCCATTCACTAACATGTTACGGAAGAGACGCTTGTCCCCCAGTTAAAATGTGGGTGTGGATGTACGCTCCAGTGACCTTTCGTGAAATCACCCTATAGAGCTCAGTAGTCGAGGACCTGAGATCTTGGGAGCGGTTGGGCAGCCAAGGACTTTACTCACTGGAGCGCGGGAGTCTGAAGAATGGTCTATTGCAGAAGTCTAATATCACGAAACAAATTGTTAGTGTGAATACTGTGTCGCTTAACCTGAGTAGGGCGTCGAGCATGCGAGGGCATAGGTTTAAGTTGAGAGAGTGCAGATTTAATACAAACATTAAGGGCAACATTGGTAGGGGGTATATGGAACGAGCTGCCAGGGGAGGTAGTTGATTCAGGTACCATAACAATCTTCTATCTATCTATATTACTAAAAGTCTGTTCTTGACCGGTTTTGGCCATCTGTGCTGCGATTTCCGAGAGAACGCCGCCACCTACGGCCGTCATTTTTTGCCACCTCGCTCAGAGCCCCCCTCCGCCGCAAGTGTGCCGAGGATTTTCCCCGTCGATTAAAAATGACAGAGATATTAATGATTTTACACAATTCCCCATTCTCTCTGCTGCCCCTGCTGGCGGCAGGGGGGAGGGACTATAAAACCAGGAAGTGGTGTGCCTCAATCAGTCTCTGCAAGTGGTGTACCTCAATCAGTCTCTGCAAGTGGTGCGCCTCTATCAGAGCTCTGAATAACACTGAACAAATGTCTCCACAGCTGTGAGTACCCATAATGTGGTTTGAAAATGAAAATATGGTTAGTTTGAGGAAAAAAGCACTACCTGCAAATGGTTGTTCGGGTTGAAGTAAAAAGGAACCCTCTCCTCTCCCCCCCCCCCCCCTCCTCCCCCCCCCCCTCTCTTCCTCCCCCCTCTCCTCTCCTCTCCCCCCCCCCTCTCTCTCACCCCTCTTTTACTCCCTCTCCTCCCCTCCACCCCCTCCCCCACCGTCCCTCCCCTAAACCCCCCTCCCCTCCACTCACCCCTACCCCCTTCCCTCCATCCTCCCTCCCCCTCCCTGCTCCTCACCTCTCCCCCTCCCCTCACCTCAACCCCCTCTCAGCACACCCTCTCCCTCCCCCCTCCACCCCCCTCTCTCCTCCCCCCCCTCTCCCCTCCATCCCCTCCCCCACCCTGCCTCCCTCGCCTAAATACCCTCCCCTCCACACCCCTACCCTCTTCCCTCCCCCTCCCCACCTCTCCCCCTCACCCCCCTCTCAGCACCCCCTCTCTCTGCCCCTAACTCTCACCCTCTCTCTCTCCTCCCCTCCTCCCCCACCTCTCTCCCCTCACCCACCCGCCCTCTTCTCCTCCTCTCCGCCCCCCTAACCCTCTTGCCCCTCTCTGTGTCTCTCTCTCTGTCTCTGCCCCTTCTCTCTCTGCCCTCACTCTCTAACCCCCCCCCCCCCCCTCCCTCTCTAGATGCGACTGCAATTTGGGGGCTATGCGTCAGTAGATAGGGTGGTTATGGGGTAAAAGGAGCAAATGAATAATATTAATATAATATCAAGGGGGGTAATTATCGTGAGTGCGGGGGGGGCGTGGGGTTAGTTAGTGTGTGTGACGCTGCATGCCGCCTCCCCCCCCCCCCCCCCACAACCGCACGTTGGGGGAACAGACCCAACGGGTCTGCACTTGGTCTAGTATTTAATAGATATTTGAACAAATTCGTGGAGAGAACATTTTAGAACCAGGTGGGCCAGGTGGGAATATCGCCGATGGGGCGTCTTGGTCGGTATCTAACACCCCGTGCTGTCATTCTAAGTGGTGCTGCTGTCTGCTAGTTCTGGTGACCTGGTTCTGTCCAGTGAGGTTTAATGGACAAAACGAAATGGAATAGGTTGCAGGGAATTGTACTGGTGAAATAGGAATGATTTGCTTGTACATTACTTTCACCAAATATTTCAGAATTATCAAGACAAGGTAATGAAAGCTATGGATTAAATACATGTAAATGGGATTAATGTAGATACGTACAGAGCCCAGCATGGGCATGTTGGTCCGAAGGGCCTATTTCTGCACTTCAGGACTCGAGATTCAGTTGCCAAATGTTATCATCCATGTCATGAGAAAACACAGCAGAGTGACACAATATATTGATTTTAATCTTTCATCTGACAGGCAGCGTCACGCAACCTTCAGTCACAGACCACATCCCAGTTTGCTGAACTGCACCAGATTCTCACTGAGAAAGAGCAGCGCACACTCAGAGATATCCGGAAGGAAGAGAAGAAGATTGTAAAAAGAATGAATAAAAATCTTCAAGGGATTCAAGATAATTTAAATTCCATTCAGGCGGAACTCTCAAAGTTAAGGGAACAGATCGAACACAAGGACGGCGTGATATTTCTGAAGGTGAGGGGTTACACTACAGTTTGTTGAAGTGAAAGTGCACAGTCACAAAATGGTGGGTTAAATTACTGAAATAAATGCTGCATTTACCAGTAATTCAGTAATGGGTCAATGTTCCGTCTGTTCCATCTACTCACCACATCCGACAATAATGCCCCAAATTCCAGAAATCCTCATGTATTTATCCCACTTCAACACATTTATCTGCAATATTATCTCCAGGCCACCCTGCGAGTTCCACGTTCTGTTTACTGCATTTCTTTTGAAAGTTATTAAAGGCTTATATTATATTATAGTTCAAGTTTGATTTTTGGTCTCCCCACAAGTAGTGATATTATTTCCAAACCCACACCCATTTAAGTCCGCCACTGCTATTAACATATTCCATCCCATTATCTCTGATATCTTCTCCAGATAAAATCCCACGGCCTGCCCGGCATTACACGTAAGTTGCATACTCTCAGTTATTTTTATCGACATTCCTAATGCTTTCCCCCGTGTTTACCCCGATGCTTTCATGATAGAGCTAGATAGGGCTCTTTAAAATAGCGGAGTCGGGGGATATGGGGAGAAGGCAGGAACGGGGTACTGATTGGGGATGATCAGCCATGATCACATTGAATGGCGGTGCTGGCTCAAAGGGCCGAATGGCATACTCCTGCACCTATTGTCTATTGTCTATTGTGTTCGATGTCTCTAGGACAATATCCACTTTCTGTCTGTGTGACAACGGCAAAGAGTTCGGAAAATGGGATTTATTAGAGGGGTTTTTTTTGTTGAAATTTGGTGAAATACCCACTGTCGGGATCATGACGAACCATCTCAGTCTATTGAGATTTGTGTTTTATTTATTTCAGGAGGAAGCTGGTCGCAAGAGGAGGTAGGACATGCTTTTGACTGAAACAAGGTATTTTTCTGCAGCCTAGCTCAAAAAAATGCTAATGCTCAGTTTCTAACCAGCTGTTAAATATTTGCAGGGTTATTGATGAAACCAACCCAATGTTGCTGGTGGATGGCTCGTTGCCCATTGAAAAGTATGATCGCACCTTTTTCTACAACATGGAATTGAGAGAAACATCTGATATGATCAAACGAGGTAAACCGGATACATTTTCCATTGTTCTTTTTAAAGAAATCTTTATGCTATATTTATATGTGAAGATTAATGTTATTAATGGACTCTGGGAGAGGCATCACGGAGACAGAGGGCGAAGTTTGTTTGCACTTGAACAAATCCTTGCTCCTGGGTGAATGGGTTTGCTGTGCTGGATGAAATTGCGTAGACCAGCCCTGTGTACACGAGAGTTCAGGTGTATTAGAGGAGATCTCAGTGAAACACAAAGCCCTTATAGGGCTCAGTGGGCTGGATGCAGGGAGGATGTGTTCCCTGTCTGAAGGGTCTGGAGCCAGTGGAAACCCTCTCAGAATGTGGGCTGGACCATTTAGGACAGAGACAATGAGACATTACTGCACGCAGAGACTGGGCAACCTTTGGAATTTCCTGCACCGGAGGCTGTGGATAACCAGTCATTCAGTGCTCGTGGAGCAAGAGAGCCATGGCTATACATTACAGAGTCAGGCCCTTCGGCCCATCGCATCAATGTCCACCTTTTGTCCCAGCCACACAAATCCCATTTGCACACATTAGAACCATATTATTCTACACCCTATTTGTTAAATTGCAATGCCTCTTTGATGTAGTGATTATATCGGATTCTACCAGCTCCTCTGGCAAAATATTCCAGGTATTAACAACTCTTTGTGTGAAGAAAACTGCGTCCACCAGTATTGATATTCCTGCATGACAATAAGGTTTCGATTGCAATGGCAAGAAGACACTAATTGGTATTATCTACAGACCCCCAAATAGTAGCCCGGATGATGGGTGTAAGTTGCAGCAGGAGTTAAAACTGGCATGTAAAAAAGGTAATGCCACCATGGTGATGGGGGATTTCAATATGCAGGTAGACTGGGAAAATCAGGTTGATTCAGGACCCCAAGAAAGAGATTTTGTCGAATGCCTCCGAGATGGATTCTTAGAGCAGCTTGTAATGGAGCCGACCAGAGAAAAGGGAATTCTGGATTTAGTGTTGTCCAATGAACCAGATATGATAAGAGAACTCGAGGTAACCGCTTGGAGGTAGTGATCATAATATGATTAATTTTAATCTGCAATTTGAGAAGGAGAAGGTTAAATCGGAAGTGTCAGTAATGCAGTTGAACAAAGGGGACTATGAAGGCATGAGAGAGGAGCTGGCCAAGGTAGACTGGAAAAGGATTCGAGCAGGAATGACGGTGGAACAGCTATGGCAGGAATTTCTGGGCATAATCCGGAAGATGCAGGATCATTTCATTCCAAAAAGGAAGAAAGATTCTAAGGGGAGTAGGAGGCAACTGTGGCTGACAAGAGAAGTTAGGGATAGAATAAAACTAAAGAAAAGATGTATAACACAGCAAAGAGTAAACGGAAGCCAGAGGATTGGGAACCTTTCATAGGACAACAGAAGGAAACAAAACGGGCAATACGGGCTGAAAATATGAAGTACGAGGGGAAGCTGGCCAGGAATATAAAGAAGGACAGTAAAAGCTTCTTTAGATATGTTAAGGGAAAAAGATTAGCAAAGTCAAATGTGGTTCCCTTGAAGGCAGACACGGGTGAAATTATTATGGGCAATAAGGAAATGGCAGAAGAGTTGAACAGGTACTTCGGATCTTTCTTCACTAAGGAAGACACACACAATCTCCCAGAAGTACTGGAGGACAGGTTATCTAAGGGGGTAGAGGAACTGAAAGAAATTTTCATTAGGCGAGAAATAGTATTGGGTAGGCTAATGGGACTGAAGGACGATAAATCCCCTGGGCCTGATGGTCTGCATCCCAGAGTCCTCAGGGAGGTGGCTCTAGAAATAGTGGACACATTAGAGATCATTTTACAATGTTCAATAGATTCAGGATCAGTTTTTGTGGATTGGAGGATAGTTAACGTTATCCCACTTTTCAAGAAAGGTGAGAGAGAAAACGGGGAATTAGTGACCAGTTAGCCTGACTTCGGTAGTGGGAAAGATGCTGGAGTCAATTATTAAAGAGGTAATAATGGGGTATTTGGATAGCAGTAAAAGGATTAGTCCAAGTCAACATGGATTTATGAAAGGGAAATCATGCTTGACAAATCCTCTGGAATTTTTTGAGGATGTGACAAGTAAAATGGATGAAGGGGTGCCAGTGTATGTAGTGTATCTAGATTTTCAGAAAGCCTTTGATAAGGTCCCGCACGGGAGATTGGTGACTAAAATTAGAGCACATGGTATTGGGGGAAGGTTGTTGACATTGATAGAAAATTGGTTGGCAGATAGGAAGCAAAGAGTAGGAGTGAACGGGTCCTTTTCAGAATGGCAGGCAGTGGCGAGTGGAGTGCCGCAAGGCTCGGTGTTGGGGCCGCAAATGTTTACCATATATATTAATGATTTGGAAGAGGGAATTAGGAGCAACACTAGCAAGTTTGCGGATGACACAAAGCTGGGTGTCAGTGTGATCTGTGAAGAGGATGTTAGGAGGTTGCAGGGTGACCTGGACAGGTTGCGTGAGTGGGCAGATGCGTGGCAGATGCAGTATAATATAGATAAATGTGAGTTTATCCACTTTGGTGGCAAAAATAAGGGGGCCGATTATTATCTCAATGGGGTTAGGTTAGGTAAGGGGGAGGTGCAGCAAGACCTGGGTGTCGTCGTACACCGGTCACTGAAAGTTGGCTTGCAGGTACAGCGGGCAGTGAAGAAATCTAATGGAATGTTGGCCTTCATAAAGAGAGGATTTCAGTATTGGAGTAAAGAGGTTCTTCTGCAGTTGTATAGGACTCTAGTGAGACCACATCTCGAGTATTGTGTCCAGTTTTGGTCTCCCAATTTGAGGAAGTACATCCTTGTGATTGAGGCAGTGCAGCGTAGGTTCACGAGATTGATCCCTGGGATGGCGGGACTGTCATATGAGGAAAGATTGAAAAGACTAGGCTTGTATTCACTGGAGTTTAGAAGGATAAGGGGGATCTTATAGAAACATATAAAATTATAAAAGAACTGGACAAGCTAGATGCAGGAAAAATGTTCCCAATGTTGGGCGAGTCCAGAACCAGGGGCCACAGTCTTAGAATAAAGGGGAAGCCATTTAAGACTGAGGTGAGAAAGAACGTTTTCATCCTGAGAGTTGTGAATTTGTGGAATTCCCTGCCACAGAGGGCCGTGGGGGCCAGGCCACTGGATGGATTTAAGAGAGAGTTAGATAGAGCTCTAGTGGCTAGTGGAGTCAAGGGATATGGGGTAAGGCAGGCACGGGTTATTGATAGGGGACGTTCAGCCATGATCACAATGGCCGAATGGCCTCCTCCTGCACCTATTTTGCATGTTTCTATGATATATAACATATAACAATTACTGCACGGAAACAGGCCATCTCGACCCTTCTAGTCCGTGCCGAACACGTATTCTCACCTAGTCCCATATAGCTGCGCTCAGACCATAACCCTCCATTCCTTTCCCGTCCATATAACTATCCAATTTATTTTTAAATGATAAAAACAAACCTGCCTCCACCACCTTCACTGGAAGCTCATTCCACACAGCCACCACTCTGTGAGTAAAGAAGTTCCCCCTCATGTTACCCCTAAACCTCTGTCCCTTAATTCTCAAGTCATGTCCCCTTGTTTGAACCTTCCCTACTCTCAGTGGGAAAAGCTTATCCACGTCAACTCTGTCTATCCCTCTCATAATTTTAAAGACCTCTATAAAGTCCCCCCTTAACCTTCTGCGCTCCAAAGAATAAAGCCCTATCAACCTTTCTCTGTAACGTAGTTGCTGAAACCTAGGCAACATTCTAGTAAATCTCCTCTGTACTCCCTCTATTTTGTTGAAATCCTTCCTATTATTAGGCGACCAAAATTGTACCCCATACTCCAGAATTGGCCTCACCAATGCCTTGTACAATTTTAACATTACATCCCAACTTCTATACTCAATGCTCTGATTTATAAAGGACAGCACACCAAAAGCTTTCTTTACCACCCTATCTACATGAGATTCCACTTTCAGGGAACTGTGCACAGTTATTCCCAGATCCCTCTGTTCACCTGCATTCTTCAATTCCCTACCATTTACCATGTACGTCCTATTTTGATTTGTCCTGCCAAGATGTAGCAACTCACACTTATCAGCATTAAACTCCATCTGCCATCTTTCAGTCCACTCTTCCAACTGGCATAAATCTCTCTGTAGACTTTGAAAATCTACTTCATTATCCACAACCCCACCTATCTTAGTATCAATCTGCATACTTACTAATCCAATTTACCACACCATCATCCAGATCATTGCTGTACATGACAAACAACAGTGGACCCAACACAGATCCCTGTGGCACCCCACTAGTCACTGGCCTCCAACCTGACAAACAACCATCCACCATTACTCTCTGGCATCTCCCATTCAGCCACTGTTGAATCCATCTTCCCACTCCACCATTAATACCCAACCATTGAACCTTCTTAACCAACCTTCCATGAGGAACCTTGTCAAAGGCCTTACTGAAGTCCATATTTACAACAACCACTCCTTTACCCTCATCAATTTCCCGAGTAACCTCTTCAAAATATTCAAGAAGATTAGTCAAACATGACCTTACAGGCACAAATCCATGTTGACTGTTCCTAATCAGACCCTGTTTATCCAGATGCTTATATATATTATCTCTAAGTATCCTTTCCATTAATTTGCCCACCACTGACGTCAAACTAACAGGTCTATAATTGCTAGGTTTACTCTTAGACCCCTTTTTAAACAATGGAACAACATGCGCAGTACGCCAATCCTCCGGCACTATTCCCGTTTCTAATGACATTTGAAATATTTCTGTCATAGCCCCTGCTATTTCTACACTAACTTCCCTCAATGTCCTAGGGAATATCCTGTCCGGACCTGGAGACTTATCCACTTTTATATTTCTCAAAAGTGTCAGTACTTCCTCTTCTTTGAATCTCATAGTTTCCATAGCTACTCTACTTGTTTCCCTTACCTCACATAATTCAATATCCTTCTCCTTGGTGAATACCGAAGAAAATAAATTGTTCAATATCTCCCCCATCTCTTTTGGCTCTGCAGATAGCTGTCCACTCTGACTCTCTAATGGACCAATTTTATCCCTCGTTATCCTTTTGCTATTAATATAGCTGTAGAACCCCTTTGGATTTACTTTCACCTTACTTGCCAAAGCAACCTCATATCTTCTTTTAGCTTTTCTAATTTCTTTCTTAAGATTCTTTTTTCATTCTTTATACTCCTCAGGCACCTCATTTACTCCATGCTGCCTATAATTATTGTAGATCTCCCTCTTTTTCCGAACCAAGTGTCCAATTTCCTTTGAAAACCATGGCTCTTTCCAATTTTTACTATTTCCTTTCAATCGAACAGGGACATAAAGATTCTGTACTCTTAAAATGTCACCTTTAAATGTACTCCATTTCTCTTCCACATCTTTCCCATAAAACAAAATGTCCCAATTTACTCCTTTTAAATCCTTTCGCATCTCCTCAAAGTTAGCCTTTCTCCAATCAAAAATCTCAACCCTAGGTCCAGTTCCGACCCTCTCCATAATTATATTGAAACTAATGGTATTGTGATCACTGGTCCCGAACTGTTCCCCAACGCATACCTCTGCCACCTGTCCCGTCTCATTTCCTAACAGGAGGTCCAGCACCGCCCCTTCTCTAGTAGGTACTTCTATGTATTGCTGCAAAAAACTATCCTGCACACATTTTACAAACTCCAACCCATCCAGCCCATTCACAGAATGTGTTTCCCAGTCTATGTGTGGAAAATTGAAATCTCCCACAATCACTACCTTGTGCTTACTACTAATATCTGCCATCTCCTTACATATTTGCTCTTCCAATTCTCGCTCCCCATTTCGCGGTCTATAATACACCCCTATAAGTGTTGCTACCCCTTTCCCATTTCTCAGTTCCACCCAAATAGCCTCCCTAGACGAGCCCTCTAATCTTTCCTGCCAAAGCACTGCTGTAATATCTTCCCTGATAAGCAATGCAACACCTCCACCTCTTGCCCCTCCAATTCTATCACACCTGAAGCAACGAAATCCTGGAATATTTAGTTTCCAATCACAGCCCTCCTGCAACCATGTTTCACTGATCGCCACAACATCATACTTCCAGGTGTCAATCCAGGCTCTAAGTTCATCCACCTTTCTTACAATGCTCCTAGCATTAAAATATACACATTTAAGAAACCCACCCTCTCTTATTCTCTGTTTATTGTCTTTTTCTTCTCTCTCCCCTACATTTTGGGTCAGAGTGCTACCATTCTCTGCCTCCTGCCTCACACACCGACTGCTAGCTTTCCCAATTTGAGTCCCTCCCCCCAACCATACTAGTTTAAAGTCTCCCCAGTAGCCTTTGCAAATCTCCCCGCCAGGATATTGGTCCCCCTCGAGTTCAAGTGCAACCCGTCCTTTCTGTACAGGTCGCACCTTCCCCAAAAGAGGTCCCAATGATCCAGAAACTTGAATCCATACCCACTGCACCAGTCCCTCATCCACTCATTTATCCTCCTCCTCGCTCCATTCCTACTCTCACTGTCGTGTGGCACAGGCAGTAATCCTGAGATTGTTACCTTTGCAGTCCTTCTCCTTAACTCTCTACCTAACTCCCTAAATTCTTCTTTCAGGCCCTCTTCTCTTTTTTTACCTATGTCATTGGTACCTATATGTACCACAACCTCAGGCTCCTCTCCCTCCCATTTCAGGATTTCTTGGACCCGTTCAGACACATCCCTGACCCTGGCACCAGGGAGGCAAACTACCATCCGGGTCTCCTGTCTGCGTCCACCGAACCGCCTATCCGACCCCCTGACTATAGAGTCCCCTATTACAATTGCTCTCCTCTTCTTTTCCTTACCCTTCTGAGCAACAGGACCGGTCTTTATGCCAGAGGCCCGGCCGCTGTCGCTGCCCCCAGGTAGGCTGTCTCCCCCACCCTTACTCAAACATGAGTACTTATTTTCAAGGTGTAAAGCCACCGGGGTACTCACCAGTCCCTGCCTCTGCCCGTTGCCCTTCCTAACTGTGACCCAGTTTTCTGTCTCCCGTGGTCTTGGAGTGACCACCTCCCTGTAACTCCTATCTATGACCTCCTCGCTCTCCCTGAGCAGACAGAGGTCATCGAGTTGCTGTTCCAGGTTCCTAACACGGTCCCTTAGGAGCCCCATCTCGACGCACCTGGCGCAGATGTGGACGTCTGGAGGGCACTCAGACTCCATGACCTCCCACATCTGACATCCAGAACAGTAAACTGCCCTAGCCCTCATTCTCCTCCTTATCCAAATACAATAAAGCCTTATCCGGGATACAAGCCAATCAGCTGCTTCCTCTAGTCATGTAACGGCTGCTTCCTTTAGTCCGTTCGACCAATCAGAGGCTTCCACCAGCCCCCTTAATTTGTAGTGGGATCTGCGAATGGAACGTTGCAGATTTTGGTCGCTCCTCCCTCTGTAACGGCTCCTGGGCCTCTAGCCTATATCCTGCTGCAGACTTTGACAGACTACCTAGCTGTCCACAAAATTACCCGTTCTCCACAAACTTAGTAGTCACACCTCCTACATTCATATCCAAGTTATGAAAACATAAAATAAACAGCAAAGGTTGCAGCACCGATCCCTGTTGCACACCACCAGTCACAGACTTTCCCCTCCAACCACCAAGCCAATTTTGGAACCATTTTACCAACTCATCTTGGATGCCACTTGCCTACGCTTTCTGGACCAACCTTACATACAATGTCAAGTCCGTCAGTGAAGTTCATATTTTGGTTCACAATGAGATCGGTGTGTTCTTGGTTGTACAAACACATCAAATCCACCCTCCTCTAAAGAATGCAAGGACACACTAGCAGATGGCCTCGCCCGTCCTGTCTACTCCCGCTCAGTTTGATCACAGCAACTCCACCCCACATCTCTACATCCTCTTTAACCACCTCTAATTACCACCCACACCAGTCTCCTCATCTTCCAATCTGCCTCTGCCATCTACTGGCAAGATATTTGAATACCCGCCATAGTTCTCCACCTCCAGCCGCAAGTTCTCGTTCATCCTCACTTTCCGCATTCGTTTTCCCCGACCGCACGCTTCGCCCGCCCCCGTTCCCGATAACCTGCGGAATTCCCCCTTTCCTGCCCGGTTGAGAAGCTCCGGGAAAGATGTCTATCGACCATCCAATGTTGTTGGGGTGAAGGTGTCAGCTGTCCGCCGCCTGTGCCTGTGGCCGAGCGGCTTCTTCCCCGGTCCCGGGGCCGCGCTGCCCGAGTCTCCCCCTGACCCCCGGGGACTCTCTGATTCTCTGCTTTTCCCCCAGTCTCCGTCACCCTGGATGTGGAAACAGCGCATCCGGAGCTCGAGGTGTCTGAGGATCGGAAGAGGGTGAGAAATACCGGGACCGAGAGAAGTCTCCCTGACACCGGGAAGAGGTTTACATACTGGGAGTGTGTGCTGGGATCGGAGGGATGCACATCGGGGAGACATTACTGGGAGGTGGAGGTGACGGGTAGT
This sequence comes from Amblyraja radiata, assembly GCF_010909765.2. NCBI lineage: Eukaryota > Metazoa > Chordata > Chondrichthyes > Rajiformes > Rajidae > Amblyraja > Amblyraja radiata. The sequence goes on along the minus strand of NC_045974.1, from coordinate 45,763,910 downwards.
CGGGGCTGGTGTCTGGGAGTCGCCGCAGAGTCTGTGAATAGGAAAGGAGAGGCCGACCTGACCCCGGAGACTGGAGTCTGGAGCATCGACCGTGAAGATGACCAATTTGATGCAGATACCTCCCCTCCATCCCCTCTCCCCGCCCGTCCAATCCCCGGGAGGGTGGGAGTTTATCTCAGTTACGAGTCCGGGACAATTTCATTTTACGACGCGGACACCAAGTCCCATCTCCACACCTTCACTGGGAATAAATTCACGGATAAACTTTATCCATTCTTCGAAACTTATGACGACAACTGGCTGAGAATCTGGTCCGGTTCCGCTCCGGGTGTGTAAAAGGGTCGGGTCCCGGGACCGACATCAGGAACGGGGCTCAGGGGTTGTGGTGCAGAAACCCGGAGGACAACAGGTCGACGCTGAACCAAACGGCTCCCATTTAATCCCTAAATTCCGCATCGTGAAACAAACTCCAGTGAGCGCGGAAATAAAACCAGTGGGAATGTAAATGTGGGAAGAGTGAAATAAAGAGCAACTGAAATTAGAGCTGTCTGTCTGTCGATCCGTTCATTTTAACCCGTTAACCGCTTCCGGCAACGGAACAGAAATTACGTTTGTGAAAATATAAAGATTGAACCAATCTCCCTTCCCGCGGGCGGCGGGTCCTGAGCTCCGGGCTCCCCCGGGTCCTAAAGTCCGTCGATTCATTGAAATTATAACCTGTTTGCAGCATTTGCTCTCCACACAACAGATTCATTTTCTTCCGAACGGATCTTTGGAAGAATGGGTTCAAACCGAATTCCCGGTTGCAGGTGGGAGCCCGTTGTGCTCAGGCTCTGTCTGTCTCTCTGGAGGATATGTAGATCATTCCTTGTTTCAGTCGCCGCCAGACCCCTCCCTCACCTCTCTCTCGGGTACATCATGTCTGTATCGGTGCTGCTTCCAGCTCTTGTTCACCGCTTTAACGCTTCATCTCCCTCACTGCCGGTTTCCAACCAGCTCCCACTTTCCTCTGCTCGAGCTCGACTCTTCGCTTTGCTTTCCCACCGTCTCTGTCTCTGTTTCACAGAAAACGCGAGTGACCAAAGTCCATTCCAAGCCCGCAAACCCCTGTTTGCGCATCGGAAATTGATTATTCCCTCCAAGATCGAGTGCGCACAGCAACAACCTGCTTACATTTACACAACAGTGACGTGCGGTGAGGTCAATGGCTGGGGAGGCACTGGCTAGCATCTTTGCTGGCTAGTATCAGTGGCCCGGCCCTCCCTGTATTGATCACCGCGTCTCCCCGAGGAGAGAGAGGGCTGGAGCCCTGGCTGGGAGGGAGGGAGAGAGAAGAGGAGGGAGGGAGAGAGAGAAGGGAGAGAGAGAGAAGCGAGGGAGAGAGAGGATGAAGGGAGAGAGAAAGTGAGAAGGGAGAGAGAGACTGGGTTCAGAGAATTTCCGCGCGACTCTGATCCTTAGATATCGCTCCTGTCTCTTTTCTCTCGTCTCTCGCTGTTCTCTCTCTCCTTTCTCTCTCTCTCTTCGTCTCTCTTTCTCCTCCTCTCTCTTCCTTTTTTCTCCTTCTCTCTCCCCTTTGCTACTCTTCTCTCTCCCCTTTCTCTCTCCTTCCTCTCTCTCCTTCTCTCCCTTTCTCTCTCTCTTTTCTCTCTCTCCTTCTCTCTCCTTTTTCTCTCTTCTCTCTCCTTTTTTTCTCTCCCTCCTGTTTCTCTCTCTCCTTTTTCTCTCCTTCCTCTCTCTTTCTCCCTCTCTCTTTCCTTTTCTCTCTCCATTTCTCCTTCTCTCTCTTCTTTTCTTCTCTCCTTTTTGCTCTCCCTCCTTTTCTCTCTCGCCTTTGTTCGCTCCTCCCTCTCTCCTCTGCTCTCTCTCCTCCTCTCCTCCTCTCTCTCTCTTCTTTCTCTCTCCTGTGCTCTCTCCTCGCCTTCCTCTCTCTCTCCTGCTCTCTCGCTCTCTCTCTCTCTCTCTCTTCTCTCTCGTCTCCCTCTCTCTCTCTCTCCTCTCGCTCTCCCTCTCCTGTTCTCTTTGCCCGCGCCGTCCCCCCCCCCCCCCCCCCCCCCCCCCCCCCCCCCCCCCCCCCCACCATTGCACCCTTCTTCACGGCGGCGCCGTGATGTCTCGGCTCTGACAATGCGAGGGATCTAACCGGTAACAACACTAAGAGCAGTCCCGGGCAGCCTCGCTTGAAAAATCAGGTGGTGGGCCTGATGTGTCCCGCGAGCCATATTTTGGAGACTCCTGCCTTACATGAACTAAACAAAAATATACAGGTGCAAAAATTGATCACTTTATTATTGTGATAAGTATAGATCTATTTTTCAAAAAATCTAACAACTTCCGAATGTACCGACAAAGTCTACCTTCCCAAGTGGCGTATCTTGCTCCGCTCTATGGTCTTTGGTCAGCGCCGCCGCTGCTGAAGCTCGCTAACGTGGAGGGAGAGTGAGATAGCGTCAATTACGTGGGCTGAGCCGACGTAATTGACGCTCGCTCTTCCTCCACTGGGCTCAAGACCCCTTGTGAGGCGGGTGCGATCGCTGCCTCCCCTGGAGCTTTTTCTATGCAGTTTTATGTGAGACCAGCGAGCACAAATTTAATATATTTATATGTGAAATAAGTTACCTGGACTATGGAATGTGAGGACATGTAATGAAGGGTTTTACAAACATTATATTGGTAACATACATAGGTCACAACAGGCACACGTTTATTGCCCGCGCTCCATGCAGTTTCTGAGGGGTTGCGCAATCAGAGGGGGAGGCTCAGCTCGTCGCTGCCTCACCTCTCATCTCTCTCTGTATTTGCTGCGCAAATTTGGCGATTTTGACTATAAAAAATGATTAGATTCATATAGAAATGACATTTATAACACAGATCAGTGGAAAAATCTTTATATTTATTTCATTTTATTATTATCTATATTACTAAAAGTCTGATCTTGACCGCTTTTGGCTCACTGTGCAGTGATTTTCGAGACAACGCCGCCACCTACGGCCGTCATTTTTGGCCAACACGCTCAGAGCCCCCCCTTCGCCTTCCTGGACGAGAGGATGTTTCCCATCGATGAAAAATCTGAGAGATATGAATGGGTTTTTTTAATACGCCATTCTCTCTGCTGCCCCTGCTGGAGGGAGGGGGAGGGACTATAAAACCAGGAAGTGGTGTGCCTCACTCAGTCTCTGCAAGATGGAGGAAGCCAGAGGGTCACGTCTCTCTGAGCTCTGAATAACACTGAACACATGCCTACTCAACTCTGAGTCCCCTTAAGCGAAAATGAAAATATGGTTGGTTTGAAGTAAAAAGACACTGCCTGCAAATGGTGGTTTGGGTGCTTTGGGTTGAAGTTAGAAGGCACTACTGCAAATGGTGGTTTGGGTGGTTTGGGTAACTTCCTGTTTGCACTGTACATTAATTTTAGATAAAACGCTACCACTTACGGCTGTGATTTTTGGCCATCTTACTCAGTCCCCCTCCGCTCAGCAGGTGCAGAGGATTCTTCTCATTAATGAAAAATAAAAGTGTTATCAGTGTTTAAAAAATGTTGAGAATCTCTCTCCTGTCAATCACGCCATGAAGGCCACACCTATTCCGGTTGGAGGGGGAGGGGTTATAAAACCTGGAAGTGTGGGTGTGGCTCAGTCTCTGCATGATGGGGGAGGGAGAGGTCACCACTCTGTCTGAGCTGTGAATCAACTGAACACACTGAATGTCTACTGAACTGTGAGTTTGTTGTTTTGTGTGGTTTTATGGTGGTGTCACCCTGCTTCAAATGGTATGAAACTGCATTTGAATGTGGTGGCCTTGCACCCTGCATTAAATGGTATGAAACTGCATTTGAATGTGGTGGCGTTGCACCCTGCATGAAATTAAGCTGCATTTGAATTTGGTGGCCTTGCTAACGTGGAGGGACTGAGCTGCCACCCCAAAAACCCATACCAGCTTGAAGTGGAATGAAACTGCACTTGAATTTGGCGGCCTTGCAGCCTGCTGAAAGTGGTATGAAACTGTACTTGAATTTGGTGGCCTTGGATCCAGCTTGAAGTGGTATGAAACTGCACTTGAATTCGGTGGCCTTGCACCCTGCTTGAAGTGGTAGGAAACTGCACATGAATTCGGTGGCCTTGCACCCAGCTCGAAGTGGTAAGAAACTGCACTTGAATTTGGTGGCCTTGCACCCTGCTTGAACTGGTAGGAAAATGGATTTGAATTTGGTGGCCTTGCACCCTGCTTGAAATGGAATTTCAAGGAATAGCCATGAGTCAACTGCCAGCCCACCAGCCGTGAGTGAACTGCCAGCACATCAGGCTTGAGGGACTGAGCTGCCACCCCAAGAACCCATACCAGCGCTCCAGAAATCCCCCCACTGGCCACCAATATTGGAATTGGTGGAGAGGTGGAATATTGCGTCGGGGGACCAACCCTCCCGTGTAAACATGGGACCCAACGGCTCCCACTTAGTCTGGTTCTTCTTTAGTTTTCATAACAGCTATTTTCGTTGGGAGTATGACAGGTGAGGCTCTGCCTCCCCTGACCGCACGTCCCTGCTGCCTGTTGTACCTGCATGCCTACTTTCAGCTCAAATTGCATCTAGAGAGAGCTCATTTCTGCTTCTGTCACTTATGAGCTTGTGAAACCTTGGCGCGGGCTAGTCAGCCAGTGGCAGGAGTCAATGCAATTGTCTCCGTGCCGACCCGCAGGGGCTGAAGCGTGGCGTGCCGATTAACCTCCCCCCCCCCCTCCGTCCTAGCCCCGTCCCAACTTACGTCTGGGAGTTCTCAAAGTGATGCAGGGAAGTTTCTCGGGGTCGGCAAGTGCAACTCTGCCTCCGCGACCAAGTCCAAGGCGTGGGGAGGCAATCCGTGCGGAAGCTGTGGGGAGGGGGAGAGAGAAGGAGGGAGGGAGGGAGGGAAAGAGGGAAAGAAGGAGAGAGGGAGGGAGGAAGGGAAAGAGGGATGGAGGGAGGGATAGTCATTACAGGTCGATAGACGCAAAATGCTGGAGTAACTCAGCGGGACAGGCAGCATCTCTGTAGAGAAGGAATGGGTGACGTTTCCAGTCGAGACCCTTCTTCAGATCGGTTGGGGATAAGGGAAACGAGAGATATATAGACGATAAAGTGGACAGATCCTCCGTCATTTTCGCCACCTCCAACGTGACCCCACAACTCGCCACATATTCCCATCTCCCCCCCCCCCCCTGTCTGCTTTCCGCAAAGACCGCCCACTCCGCAACTCCCTGGTCAATTCTTCCCTTCCCTCCCGCACCACCCGAAGTCTACAGGCTGAGCAGGGCGGAGATTCACGTTGGCGGCCCTCGGCAAAGGGATCCCAGGGCTCCACGATGTTGAAATCAGCGAGGCCCGAGGCTGGAAGCTCCGCAAACCACAGTTCCATGATGTTGAAGCAGCAGGCCCAACACTCCAGAGCTTCAAACGGTGATCCAAGTAAGGCATCGCCCGCTCCGCGGTGCATCCAATATGTATTTTAAAACCAACTGTTTAATGACAACATACAGTAGGATCTAAAAGTCACTGTCGGGTAGTCATGCCGACCAACGATCCTCGCACACTAACACTATCCTACACCCACTAGGGACAATTTTTACATTTACACCGCCAAACCTGTACGTCTTTGGAGTGTGGGAGGAAGCCGAAGATCTCGGAGAAACCCCATGCAGGTCACGGGGAGAACGTGCAAACTTCATACAGACAGCGCCCGTGGTCAGGATGGAACCCGGGCCTGTGGCGCTGTGAGGCAGCAACTCTACCGCTGCGCCACCGTGACTCTGCCGCTTCGCAGCTTCCACAAACTCACCATGGTCAGGTAGTGAACGACATCCTTCATCAGTGGCCGAGTGATCAGGTCAAACCTGCCAGAACTGTCTACCTCCAGGATAGAGAGAGGCAGGTCCAGCGCGTCTCGCAGAGGGAGCTCTGTAGAGCGGGGGGGGGGGGGGGGGGGGGGGGTGTGATACAGCGTGGTACAGTGTGGAAACAGGCCCTTCCTTCAGCCCAACCTGCCCACACCGACCAACCTGCCCCATCTACACTAGTCACAGAGTGATACAGCGTGGAAACAGGCCCTTCAGCCCAACCTGCCCACACCGACCAACATGCCCCATCTACCCATGTAACAGAGTGATACAGTGTGGAAACAGGCCCTTCAACCCCACTCGCCAACATGTCCCAGCTACACTAGTCCCAGCTGCCTGCGCTTGGTCCATATCCCTCCAAACCTGTCCTATCCATGTACCTGTCCAAGTGTTTCTTAAACAACGGGATATTCCCTGCCTCAACTACCTCCAGGGACGTGCGGTCAGGGGAGGCAGAGCCTCACCTGTCATACTCCCAATGAAAATTAATAATAATAAAATAAAAATATAGATTTTCCACTGATCTGTTATAAATGTCATTTCTATATGAATCGAATCATTTTTTTCTGGTCAAAATCGCCAAATTTGAGCAGCTCCGCTGCAAATACAGGGAGAGATGAGAGATGAGGCAACGACGAGCTGAGCCTCCCCTCTGATTGCGCAACCCCTCAGAAACTGCATGGATCGCGGGCAATAGGCGTGTGTGTGCCTGTTACTATCTCTATGTATGTCCCCAATGTAATGTTTGTAAACCCCTTCATTACATGTCCTTACCTTCCATAGTCCAGGTAGCTTATTTCACATATAAATATATTAAATTTAGGCTCGCTGGTCTCTTCATAAAATTGCAATGTAAAGCACCAGGGGAGGCAGCGATCACGTCTGCCTCACAAGTGTCTTGAGCCCAGTGGAGGAAGAGCGAGCGTCAATTACGTAGGCTCACGTAATTGACGCTACCTCACTCTCCCTCCAAATTAGCGAGCTTCAGCAGCGGCGGCGCAGTA